>NC_138723.1:5981524-6185469 GCF_965113295.1 Leuciscus leuciscus
CGGTTTTCCAATCACATCCACTGTTGAGGCAAAGCCACACGAGTGACTTTATAATCCGAGAGATTTATTCAGTAAATGTGCTTCCATCGTAGTTTATGCGCATGTCTTCTTATAAGATTAAAAACATTTCTGCCTTAATTGAGCGCATACGTTTGTTATGCACATTTTTTGAATTTATGCATATCTTGGCATTTCCATCCAGCGTTTTTTATGCAATATCCCAAAATGCACATACATATAGGAGGATGGAGACATAGCTATTAACCTCAAATCTGGTGCAATGTGTCCTTATGTGCCATATTTGAACATGTGTGAATAGATCATTTGAGGATATCTGAATATAATCATAACGATATTTGAGATTTCAAAATAACCACATTTTTTAAATCATTTATTTTGTTATAGTTTTATCTTTTTTGCTCAACTATTGTGAAAATTTTAGTACCTAAAACACGTGATATCACACACACACACACACACACACACACACACACACACACACACACACACACACACACACACACACACACACACACACACACACACACACACACACACACACACACACACACACACACACACAAAATATATATATATATATATATATATATATATATATATATATTCAATTAAAAGCACTCTTTATCATATTTACTGACAAAGAGTGATCAGTTGTATAGGGTAGAGTTGGAGCTGGGAATGAAGCGAGGAATACCTTTGTCAGGGTGGGTTGGTCTCCCTGGAGTCTCATTTACAAAATATTGGCTCAGCCAAACTGTCTACACATTGATTTAGTGCCGTCCTAAGATACCTATGTCCCAGCCTCTCGCATCGCCATGGCAACCCCTCAGTGCAAGGGCCGTGGATGTTGTGTTACTTGATACAATATCAGTTGGGGTCTATGCATACACCCCTCAATGCTGGCTTTGCCAACTAGCTGTTTTAAAGTTAAACAACCATTAAGACCTCAAGAATCGATGATGTCTGCTGCTATAATTGTGTATAAAACGATACTTTTAGATTCTCTGTGCTAGGGAATGCCTCCTTCGGTGTTCTGAAGGGTTTTTATGGGTTAAAGAGCCTCACATTTTCTATATTTGAACAATTACAACATGTTTTCTGAACCAGGAAGCATATATGTAGTACACAAAGGATGCTTACAACTTGTTTTCACCTGGTGCTGTTTATCTCAGAATCACAAGGCCACTCATCCTCAGCTTTAATATGCAAACATTTATGTTCTGATAAGAATATTTTGAGGCTCAATGAATTTCACCTTCTACATTCAAGGTTTTTCCACTTTTATGTGTGACTGAGGGCAAAAACGTCAGACCTCAAACCTCAACCTCATCAGTCTTATTCACTAACCACCAGTGATCTGTTTTAATAAGCTGCCATAGGTGATGCTGCATGCAATGTATATTTTGAGAAGATTAAAGTGTTTTTTGACCTTGGATGCATGTACATCTATTGTAAAAGACCTCCAAAACAAAATTAGGAACATTTTCAAGTGGACCTATCATGCCAAATTTACTATATATATATATATATTTTAAACATATTTATGTGTCTGCGGTGTGTGTACACAACCACCCTTGTGGTAAAAATCCATCACTCTGTTTATAGTTTCCCCCATAAATCTGAAAGAGTGTCTCAAAATGAGACAGCAGGCCTATTAGCATAGCTCCTCCCCTTCAGTGAGCTGAACACAGTCCATGTTTATCTCCTCGACAGAGCATTTAACAGCGGCATTCAAGAAATATATTCTTATTAAAGCTAATAAAGTTATTCAATCAAAAGCAGTGATTGTTCAGAGATTTTTTTTCTTCTGTTTCATTCATATTAACACCATATTTAGCAGTAGATACTGTATATAACGTTGCTTTGACTTTAATACACAGATCTAATATACACATGTGATTTCTTTACTTGCTGTTTACGCTCACAGACATAATTGACTGTACATAATTGACTGAGTATCCGAGGCACGAGCTGCATTATGATCAATTATGTTCAATTGATATATCATGACATTATGTTTTCTGTAGTATTTATTAAACACAGTTTACTCATTTACTAAATATGAAACTATAACATTTGGGTCCGATTTGTGCTGAAGGCGAGCACTTCTCTCTGCTTGCAGTGTGTCAGTCACGCTTGTCTGTAAAGTGAGTGAGACGCACTCAAACACTGTTTTATCCAATCATACGTCATCAATAGCGGTTCACTTCTGTGATTTAGTACGATTGCATTCATATCAGCAGCGAACCGTACTGGAGTTCACATGAACCGTAGTGCCATACCACCACTGTTATGTGGACTCGGGTACGGTTCACGGGTGCGTTCACATCATCCAAACGAACCCAACTCTGACGTCAATCAAACACAGTTATGAATACCATATGAACGCAACACGGTCCAAAGACATCTAAAGTAACCAAAAACATCCTAAAAAGGACAGAATGCTCAAATGTTTTTTCTTCACGAGTTTTCAGCTGGTCAAAATACCATCATATGTATCCGTTTTTATCGTTTATCAGCTGGAAAAAAATGGTTCTGAAAGTGATTCCAATGACATCGTTCCTCTCTGTTGTTATTGTTATAACTGTGGTGTGAACTCTGCTGTTCTTTTATATTTAGAATGATTTTTAGGACTATCTATCATCATCGTTACAGTTATCTTTCCTGGCGTGAACAATGCAAAAGCTGAAGCACAAATAGAAAAGTGATATGGTCTGATGAGTGGTCTTTCACAACACCTCCTCGATTCAGCATGAAGTACACAAGCCCACAATCTGTGATGCCAACTGTCTGCTGTGCGGGAACTGGAATGGTTTCCACTGATATTTCATGGGAGTCTTTAGAGCTGATGATTGTTCTTAATTGTTGTTTTACAGACAGAACATGAGGCCGTTTCAGGCCCAGATGCACTCATGTGCTGCAAACACAAGAGCCATATAATAACCCTAAACTGTCATGCTCCCATAATGTCATGGAAACACATTAAACTGGGTATGAACGTCAGAACAAGCAGCAACCTCCAGTCACCAAATCTAGATATTACTCAAGTGCATTGGTGCAAGATGCTCTTTGATTTAGTTTCCACTGATGTAATCAAATTTAACCGAATATGTAAATAATGTAATCAAACGTATCTAACTAAAATATTATAATGGAACCAGAAGACATATCCACAACTCGCATATCTACACACTACCGGTCAAAAGTTTGAAATCAAATTATTCTCTTTTTGAAAGAAGTCTCTTCTCGCTCACCAAGGCTGCATTTATTTAATCAAAAATACAATAAAAACTATAACACTGTCAATTCTTATTACGCTTTTAAATAACTATTTTCTATGTGAATATGTGTTAAAATGTAATTTATTCCTGTGATCAAAGCTGAATTTTCAGCATCATTACTCCAGTCTTCAGTGTCACATGATCCTTCAGAAATCATTAATATGCGGATTTGATGATCAAGAAACATTTCTGATTATTATTATCAATGTTGAAACCAGTTTTTGGTTAACCTTTTTTTTTTGTGTGAAAATGGTGATACTTTTTCAGGATTCTTTGATGAATGGAAAGTAAATTTATTTGCATTTATTACATACAGCATTAACTATTTTGTAACATTATAAATGTCTTTACTGTCACCTTTGACAAATTGTCACTCAATTTAATGCATTCTTGATGAATAAAGTTTTATAAAGAATATATTTTTTCAATCTTACCTCAAATGTTTGAATGGCATTCCTTCAACAAAAATATTAAGCAGCAAAAACTGTTTTCAACATTGATGATATATATATAAATATATGTGTGTGTGTGTGTGTGTGTGTGTGTGTGTGTGTGTGTGTGTGTGTGTGTGTGTGTGTGTGTGTGTGTGTGTGTGTGTGTGTGAAATTAGTTATTTTAAATATTGCCTTCAAAGAATGTCAGATGAGATTTTACATTTATTAATGCAGCAATGGGTTGCAGTCTGGGATGAGGATTTGGCCTGATAGTTAATGATTAAACACAAAGGAGGGTCTTCCCCTCGCAGACGCACTGAGCTGCTGGCCTGAGGGGGGAAACACACACACACCCACCCACACACACACACACACACACACACACACACCACAAAGCAACATGCGCTCTCTGCATTCCTCCAGTCTCTTTGTCCAAACTGCATACATTAAACGCTCGACGGCACATCCTTCCCGCAGACAGATGCGTGTAGCGCCTGCCATGACAAATTAGCATCTAATAGCATTGAAACATCATTCTGACTGGAGGGCGTTAACAGGACGGGTTCTTATACGTAAACATGCTTCAGATGGACATAATTTGGCGTTGAGGTTTGCGTTTTCAAGACGAAAGCAGTTCAAACACGAGTGGGTCCCGCGCTCTGTTCTGTCAGCAGCCTCTTCACCTCATAAACATGCGTGATGCTCTCACAACCTTTTCTAATTAATAATTCAAGAACAGACGCACAACTGCGGGTCAAATCACAGTGGGCTTATGTTTGGGAACCATTAGGGGGCCCAGCTTGTTTGTCTTCCTGTTCACATTTGAGTTTTGTCCATTGTCCAATTCGCAAATGAATCGTTCTTTTGAACCGATTCTTTTTAATGATTCAGTTGAAAACATTTGCGAAGTTTAGGAGTAGAAATTGGCAGAGATGGGGGACTCGAGTCATATGACTTGACTCGAGTCAGACTTAAGTCGCAAATTTTAGGACTTGAGACTTGCTTGACAAATATTAATAAAAGACTTGACTTGACTTTGACTTGATATTCATGACTTGAGACTTGACTCGGACTTGAGGTAAATGACTCGAAATAACTTGTCTTTTTAAAAATAAATATCTGAATTTGAACGCACCGCAACAATCACGTGACGCAGCAGGAACGCGCGCTGTGTGAACAAAAGCCGTGAAAATGCAGTGTCGTAGTGATGACGCTGAAGCGCGGGATCGTTCGCCAGCTTTGAAACGGTACGTAATGCGCAAGTTTATGATCGAATCAGAGAAGAAGAAAAAAATGCACAAGCGTGGTTTCATAAGCAAACTTAAGACGCTGCTAAGACATTACATGTCTTTAGGGGTTGTGTGTGAACGCAATCTCTGATTCCGGGAAATCACTGGCACTGCCAGACTGGCAGTGTGAATGAACCTAAATCAAACGAACCCGGGTAAAATCTTGGGTCACTTTATCCGTGTATTTTCCGGAATCTCTGTGTGAAAGGGGCTTTGGTCACACACCCTGACAAAGGCTCATTAGCCACAACGCATAGTTGTGCAAGTACTTATCACCTGATTTAAAAATATTAAAGCCATGATGAAATAAAGGCTTTCTATATATTTTTATTTTTAATAATATTCGAGTGCCTTGGGTTAATGATTTTTTTAATGATCTGAATAATCCCTTACATACAAAAGCACAGAGAAAAAATATTTTCTTGAAAATGAAAATGAAAATCGGGTTAAAATATGTTAAAATATGCCATATTCCAGTTTTTCTTACCTGCATGCATCCCTTTGTACTGTCTAGTTATACGCTACCAATATAGTCTGCTATCCCAGGGTTGACTTGAATGTTAAAAGAAATATAAAAAAAATGTAACTGTAATTTAATAATAATTAATAATGCATTGGTACAGTCTACCGTTCTCTGGGATTTGTTTTCATGATAATCGAATGTAAAGAGTTTTATCTCTAAAAACTGTTTAGCTTATAACGCTAGTATATAGGGCATAGAGTAAGTAAAAAGAAATCGCTAGTTAATACCACTAAAAGATTGTAAAAAGACACCGACACACAAAGAAAAAAAACATACAGACTTTCGAACCGAACCATGCATACACAAATACACAAAACAAAAATTCAAACTTGTAAGCACAACCATGCACACATGCAAACAAACAATACACTCTTCACTCATACACACGCACACACATTCACTCACAAATATTAATGAATCAATCACACTCAATCAAATCACCTCTCTCTCTCTCTCTCTCTCTCTCACACACACACACACAGTCAAACACAACCATGGACATGCAAACAATACACTTTTCACACATACACATGCACACACATTCATTCACAAATATTAATAAATCACTCACTCACACAGATTAATAATGTACAATAGTCAATCCACCTGATTGACAGGTGTAAGTTTTGTGTCAATTCAATTATTACTGTTTTTTTCTTGTTATTCTTTTGTTAAAAAGGAAAGATCTAACTTGTTGGGATGTGTTCATGTTCCATAAAGGGGATGCCAGTTTGAAGAATGCCATTTGGTGGCATAGGAACCATTATACTGGAATTGTGAATTGTTTAATACCTTTTAATGGTCTTCTGCAAAGTTTGAGGCATATTTATTTTTCATGCTTTAATGTTGGCCTAATTTCAGTTACATTTACATTTTAGGCTATGTAGTTTGAAATTTTTACATTTTTTTTATTTTTTTATTTTTTATTGTAGTAACCACTCAGCTGTATGTGGAAATGCATATTTAAAAAAAAAATGTTGCAAATAAAACCATAGTCCACAGCTTATGTAGTTTTAACTTATTTTAATATATAAATTCAGTGAAATCATCAAACGTTTGTATGACTTGCCAGTGACTTGTGACCCAAGCTACGACTTGACTTGACTTGCTTGACATAAAGCAGTGACTTGACTTGACTTGACTTGCTTTTCACAAAATTGACTCGGACTTGCTTGAGACTTGAAGGTTAAGACTTGAGACTTGCTTGTGACTTGCACATGTGTGACTTACTCCCACCTCTGGAAATTGGAGTTTGGGGGAATATTGTTAACATTATGGGGGATGCGTAGTATAATTATTAATTACTTCCAGTTATTATTAATATTACAAACTCTGCTTAAGAGTTTTAAGAGTCTAGTGATGCTTGAAAAATAATGCAATAAACAATACAGTATAGTGAAAACAATTGTAAACAGCAAAAAACGTCTATCTTGGGACAACAATTTGATTAATGATTGTCAGAACATTTTTAGATTAGTAAGGAATTTGGTAATGGGGACATTTTTTAATAGGCTAATAGTGGATAATAACAAAGCGAGAAATATTTTTTTTTCAAATTTTCGTTAAATTTCACGGGCAAAACATGTCCATTGTCTGTTGTTATTAGTGTAGCAATAGACACAGAAGTAACTTCACCAAGCAGTTTTTCTCCGCACGTGTAATTCCTGTTTGTGTGGATTCCTAATGAAATTTTAAAATAATGAAAAATTTGCTGAACAACAGAAAATGTAATTGCTCCTGAAAGTCGACATGAAACAAAAGTTGTCTTTTCTTCTCTCTAGTGAGACACTGTATATCCAGTGAAATATAGGGGCGGGGCTTAATCTTGTTGAATTGGATGGTTGAATCGTTGTGGTTTGCTATTGGTCAGTCTTATGTGAGTGAGAGTTTGCCTTGCCCTCGCACCAGTATCACATCATCAGAGAAGAGATGTCACTAGAGGGAGGGGAAGAGATTTTGATAAAAAATTTGGCTACGAGGCACATACAAAAAAGTGTATATATATATATATATATATATATATATATATATATATATATATATATATATTAGGGCTGCATCTAACGATGACAGAATTTTCTTTTTTGGGTGAACTATCCCTTTAAAGGTGCAGTGTGTGATTTTTAGCGATATCTAGTGGTGAGGTTGCAAATTGCAACTAACAGAAGTTACGATGGCCGACAGGAAAAGATGTCGTTGTCTGAGGGTGTACTCACACTAGCCAGTTTGAACCGTGCCCGAGTGCGTTTGACCACCAAAGCGCGGTTCGTTTGACTAGTGTGAGTGCTCCGAACCGTGCCCGGGCGCGGCTCGATTAACCGGCCCTGGCCCGCTTGGAAGAGGTGGGCCAGAGCACGGTTCAGTTGGACTCGGGCGCGGTTCGCATGCAGTGTGAGCGCTAACCGTGCTGGACTCCATTGTGTTCAGTGAGAACGCCGCTCTTCCTGTTTATCCCGAAACCGTCGCACCATAATGAAGTAAGCGTGCTCCGGCACGAATGCTGAAACCCTATGTGAGTGCAGGCCAGAGGGGGAGTGGGGAGGGGGGACAATCGTACTCGGGCCCGGTTCATGGCAACCGTGCCTAGTGTGAGTACACCCTGAGACAGCAGAGAGTAGCCAGTTAAGCAATGAGGTTTCTTTACAAAGATAAAGTAAGAAATTATGTTTACTTAGCCTAATTATTCAGTAAAACTAAATATTATTGCGAATATTATTGTTACTTGTTCATCATTGTGTCAGTGTTTTATTCGCTTTAGCTAGTTTCTTTGCACGAAGAACAACATAGTGACAGAACACGTTTGTCCGTTTAGGGCCACTGTAGAAACATGACGGCGCAAAATGGTGACTTAACATAGGGGCCCCTCTGTGTATCTAGATAGAAACTGCTCATTCTAAGGTAATAAAAACATAACGGTTCATTATGTAATGTCTTTTTACACCACTGAAAACATAGTTATGTATATGATAGGCTATTGCATTTCTGTCAACAGATCCTCCTAAATATTACACAGTGCACCTTTAACAGTTCTCAAAAATAACTCGGAATCGATTATTTGAGCCAGTTCACTAAAACCGTACCGACTCAATTTTAAATGAATCGAATTCCCACCCAGAATTTCCCTTTTCTACAACTGTTACTGCTAGGCTTCTGAGTATTATTTACATCACGCTGGTAACCCTACTGGACGAGCGTCGCGTTGCGTCATAAATATTCATGAGGCAGGACTGGCACATTCGGGCTCCCGGGCGGCCCCGCCTCCCACTATTCTCAGCGTCTCTCTCTCTCTCTGTGTGTGTGTGAGTGTGTGTATGTATATATGTGTGTGTGTGTGTGTGTGAACTCCTTGAGCATTCACGATCGCCTTTAATCACTGATCTCCAATCAAACACCAAACCCAGCTTCGCAGAAACGCGGCAGAAAACACAGATAATGGAATATCCGTTTTCCGAATCTTTGGCAAATGAACACTGATGGATTAATTGGGGAATAATACACCCATCGCACGGTAAGTTGTTAGAGGAGGTCGGAGGGGTGAAATGATGAAGCATGTGGTAGTTGTTGCGACCTGCTATTGTCTCGTGCGTCCACTGATATTTTGTGTCCGTTTTACATTTGTTGGCAAGGAAACGGCGAGATTTCTTAAACCTCCTTTTATCTGGATATCCAAAATAAATACGAATAAAAATGCGGTAATGGTGTGTAATCGTAAATCATGTAGAACTTGGGTTGTTCGGACACCTAGTGAAAGCTACATGCTGGAAACAAGTGATCTTCTCATACGTTCTTGAGCTTCATCTTCATGATGATTGACACTTGTCCTCATGGCATGATGCATCAGCTATGTAGAATTCGGGTTTAATTTGCACTACTAGGGAAGTTTAAAAGATTTTGTGCTTTGGCAAACTAAATAAATGATAGGAAGACTCTATTTACGCGCATTGTATTTGATGTTTAGATGCATTTGACATGGTTTATCTGGTTTGTCATCTGGGGTGTCAGTAATGCTGGCCACAGATGGCTCCACATAAGCCTTTGGGTTCAGCTCATCGGAAAATACATTCAATCAGATACATGTTTTGGACAGAACAGCATACTTTAGTGATGTGTGTATTGATTCAGGGTCTCCTGCTGAATTTTTGGGATCTTACAGCATGCAAAGAACAGATTGCAGGATTGTAGTATATTCTGAAGACATGAAGTGGTCACATGATGGGGGAACCCTCACATTAGTGGGCAACACATTGCATTGCATGTTTAAAGGATGGTCTCTGGTTGCTGTGGTTCCCCAAATTAGGGGTATGGAACTTGAAAGTGCATGAAATTAAAAGCGATTACATGTATTTTGTGTGGATTTGAGTCAGCTTGACAGCTGGATTAGCAAATTGATACAAATAAGGTGTGTTTATTGGATTGGTAAAATATGGGTGTTTTTGAATTCAGTTCGGGCAAGTCTCAGTTCACTGAATTTTTTTTTTACAAAATTAATCTTGTGCAACGGTCCCACATGAATAAGTTAAACAAACATAATTTGTTAATGTAACTTCAACATCACGGAATTAAGTTATTTTATGTGACCCAATTAAGTAGTCTCAAAGTGAAATTTATATGGCTCCCTGACATGATTCAGGATTTTAGGCATTTGATTTCATACATTTTAGTGTCACACAACTAAATATATAAGACTGTATTAGCTAGTTAACAAACTATTAGCTAGAAATAGCACATTAGCATCTTAAATGCTAATCAATAAATACTCCTTCAGCAAAGCAGTTAAGAAACATACACAAATGCTCCACTCTTCTCCACAAAATTTAAATGGTTCTAATAATTCCAACGTAACTGAACATTAATACACATCATCAAGTCTTCCCTTTTCCTCATCTTGCTCAAAAACACATAAAATAACACTTAATTTCAACATTTACTCTCTCTTGATTCAGCCATATTCAAAGCAAACTGGGAACTAACAAACACCACCTAGTTTCAGTTAATGCAACAAAAATCATTCATGTAATCCCAACACAAACGGATTAAGTAAACTTAAATTTTACATATATTTAAGTGGATTGAACACAATTAAATAAAGTTAGGACAAAATGTATAGCAATTGTGTTGCTTTAGCTCATTTTAACTGAGCAATTTGAACAAGCAGCAGAAATCTTTTTTCAGTGTTGGTTATTCAACCAAATTTGTTTGACTTTTTTTGTGACATGGTAAGATTTTACTACTATTTGTACTTACTGTACATGGGTGCCTTCAGGATTTAATCTGATGTATGGACAGAGAGAAGATTTATCAAATGTTTAGAAAGAAATTAAATTATTATCCTATTGGTTTAGGTCAAATTAGTTTACTCTAGTATGTTTAACTTAACTTTTACATTTGTCAATTTTTTTTTATGTTGGTCTAATGTGTAAACCAGCAGTTTCATTCATCATTATAGCCAACACAATGTATATAATGAATACACAAGAAAAGACTGGTGTCAGTACTGACTTCAGTGTTGATTACTGAGTGCCCACAGCCTGAGCACAAGCGTTGAAGCATTCAAAAAAGTTACAAACTCCTTTAAATGTCCAACATAACTGACCATTAGGGTTGGGAATCGAAAATCAATTTCAGTTCTGGAATCTGGATACACACAAAATGGTCAAAATATCCTCGTAAACCCAGTCGGCTTTGTCTTAAGGGAACGTAAACGGAAATTGCATGTGTAACAGTATATTGGATCCTGCATGAGGTCTAAGGGTGTGTTCACACTTGGCAGGTTTGGTTTGGTTAAAACAAGCTCTTGTGTGTTTGCTCTGTTAGTGCGGTTCTTTTGAATTAGTATAAATGCTGCCATCCGACGTTGAACCCTGGTGCGCACCAAGCAAAAGCGGACAGAGACCCTTGAAACGATGGGTCAGGGTCGCGGGAAGTCGGGGTGTTGGGGGTGCAGCAGCATTTTGAACATTTAGCAATTTGTTTGTAATAAACACATTAAGTGGGCCATTAAAAAATTTGTTATTTATATGTTAAATTATGTTTTTTAAAACATACACGCAGAGTCTGACATCATATTGTGACTGTTGCAGTGTGTATGGAAAGAATTTGTCCGCTGTACTCCTGAGCGCAAGTCCGCCGTGGGTGTTGTGTAAGGTAGGCACAATAGGCAGGTTTTTGTGTTCATTTCTATTCCATGTCGCTGTGCTGGCTCTTTGATTGTATATGACAGTGTAAATCGCTCAATAACCCTTTTATTTAAAGACTTAATTTATATATCCCATTGCTTTACGATTGAAAGCAGTATAAATAAGGCCAAAAATGTGATGCCAAAAAAATGCCAGTCAAATGTCCGGGGGTGTGTATGCCGTTTAAACGAGTGTTCTCACTGATACGCTTTTTGCAGAGTTTTGACGAGTTTTATAGACTTGATATTGTTTCTTATTCAAAAGTGGTGAACCCTCCCCGCCCCAAAAAACCCCCACAGCACCCTCAACCTAAAACATCTTCCCGCGCCTCTGGTCTCAGTTCTCTTCCAAAGAACTCTGGTGTGGTTCGACTGAAATATGAACGTAACACGGACCAAAGACATCTAAACGAACCAAAAACAGGACGTCACCAGATGCAACCCTAAAAAAGGCAGAATGCTGAAGTGTAACGATGTTGCCCATCGCTTGCTGCAGTAGTCAGTGTTACTGGTGTTCAGCTGCAACACTGGTTACATCACCCTCCCACCGCAGCATCACCCCCCCCCCCCCCCCGTTGTTAAAAAAATTAAATATATATATATATATATATATGATGTTTTATTAACAAAGTTCGGGAGGAGCAGGTTCAGATAATTAACCAAATTATGCACAGCTGGAGATTAATCAGTAATCAACTCAATGACAGAGTATAAATTCACAGCAGACCTATCTCTGTTCATTGAAAGTTTGTCAGCATCCCTCCTCCACCCCATCTCCTCACTTCCAGTTCCATCTACACTTACCAACTGGGGGGAGTACTCTGGGTTCGGGCCTAACTCCGAGCTCGGAGCCCTCCCCCCGGACAGCACGCCAAATACGCATAAACTTATTGTACTAATTATATGTAGATGTGAACTCGTGAAATATATATATATTAGGGCTGTCAAAGTTAACGCGTTAATAACGGCACTAATTTTTTTAACGTGCGATTAACGCAGCGCGTATTTTCTGTTTGACCCGTGGCCCAACCTCTAGTTGGAGAAATGGAGATACACAGTGTTGCCAACTTAGCGACATTGCAGACGCCTTTAGCGATTTTTTTCCCTTCAACAAAGCGCCCAAACCTTGTTTAGTTTCTGAGAATCTACCTGTACCGCCGGTACTGCTCTCTCAGCCCGCGCGCGCACTCTCGCTCGCTCTCTCTCTCTCTCTCTCTCTCTCTGCGTCTCGCGCGGAGGAGCAGCGCTTTAATTCAGTTAAGCACAGATATTATGTTGCTTCACTAATTTTACAAGTATAGCCGAAATCAGAGCACAGATATTGTATTTATCTTATGTGAATTTGATTTCACCAGACGACGGCTCAATTATCAGAATTGTTGTGCAGATTAACTTAACATCTTGGAAGGGAGAGCTGGTTATGTCTTAATGGGTCGCGTTTCAGTCACCATTTCAAATTCATTCCGTTGTTTGACAACAGAAACAGTAAAATATACCAATGAAAACAGTTTTATTGAGAATTTAGCTTCATCAAAATGGGCACAGAGAGAGACAAACTACAATGTAATAATAAATAATAAATGTACATTTAGCATTTTCAGAAGAGCTGCCCTGTCATGCAAAAATCTAAACATGTTTGTGTTAGTAAATTGCTCAGTACAAAGAAAGAGAAGTAATGGTAACCTGGCATTTTTTTGTTCTTTCTACATATGTCTAATAGACATGAACAAATTCTTTGAAAAACATCTATGACCTTTGAAACATGTCTCGTCCTTATGCTCTATATTGACTATGGTTTCAATAATAAACATACATTTGCATAAAGCATCTATATTTATCCATGCTCACGTTGATTAGAGTATTACAAACTTGAAAAGTATTAATTTAAGGTACATTTAGAACAAATAAAAAAAAGTGCGATTAAATGCGATTAATCGCGAGTTAACTCATGACAATCATGCGATTAATCGGGATTAAAATTTGTTATCGATTGACAGCCCTAATATATATATATAGTAATAAAAATTGTTTAGAGTACATACAATTAAAACCTGAACACATCTGCTCAATTCAGCATGAATAGCCGAACGAGTAGCAGCACAGATCCGCAGCAGGATTCAGAGTTCACTTCACTTCACCCATTTCAATTCACTCTCGACTGACAAGACGATGGCGGAAGATTTGGTTTCGAAAGCAAAATGTAAAAGCTCCTATTTAAGCGAGTTTATCATTGTTCTGATTTGTTGTTTTTCATTAAGAATAATAATGAACCCACCATTCAAGCAAGTGCTGTGCCCGAATTGCCGCCAATTTGAAAGCGAAAGTAAAATGTGCATGGTCATTCATAACAGTGCGTGTCCACTGGCACGGATCACAGCGAGCATTTTCAGTTTATCCCTTTGGAAGTTGAGCTGCTGGTGTGACTGGTGTTGTCACGAACCAGGACTAAATGCTTTTTTTTTTTTTTTTTTGGACCAAAAGAACCAAGAGAACCGAACGAAAAGTGTGAACACACCATTAAAGTGACAGCAGCCTAATAAACCTATTGCCACCTGTGTCATTAAAGTTAATCAAAATACAAAAGAAAAAGAAAAAAATCACTCCTTGATCTTGACTGAATAACCTTTGTAACTTTAAAAAGCATTCATCTATTTTATTTATAAAAAGAAAACTATTCACTGTTATTTTACATTTGATTTCAATTTCTGAACTTTGTTCAGTTGTATTTATTTCTAATATTTCTAATTTGCTTAGCCTATTTGTTCTTATTGTATACTGACTGTTTAATTTCCTTTTAATAATGTTTGAAATGTATAATAGTCTAGTTTATTGGTTGGTAGTTCTTGGCTGCTGATTTTTGCTCATGGTATTCATCTGCAGTGTTGTTTTGCAAAAAGACTAGGAAACATATATGTTTGGTTATCTAAATTATTAAAAAATTTTTTTTTTTAAAATTTTTATATTGGAATTGAAACTGGGAATCGATAAGCAGAATCGGAATCACAGTGCGTACAGCCGTATTTAATTATACCGCTCATATACTAAATATGTTTTTGAGCTTTTTGGAGCAAAAAGTCCACCGTTGTCTGTGATTTTTGCTAAGTAGGACGACATCTGTCATTCCTTCAATTCTCTCAAATCACAGGGAAATGATAATGTTGTTGAAGCCACATCGCCAACCCTAACCCTAAAATCTGATTGGTTGATAGGAATTCCTGGAGAAACAAGGATGTTGATGAGCATATCCTGTCTAGGACAAGGAAAAGCCTACAGAGGGATTCATTTAGTAACATCTGTACATGTCATGACTGATAGACGGATTCAGACTGCCTGCGCTATCAAAGAGGAGATGGTTCCTGCTCCTGGATTATTCATGGCAGTTGTGAAGAAATGTCACAATTTTCTGTGATAAGAGAGCTTACAAATATGATTTATATTGGTATTTATCTGCATTTTTTCCCCGAGAGGCAGTTAAAGCTGCTGTGTGTGATTCCAAACATCGCTCTGTTTGTTTGAGCATCCTGACATGTTCAATTTTGGCTCATCTGATGGTGGGAGTTTGAGTCGGGACAAGCCGTTTGTTGAACAATGATAGAATGTTTTCTTGTTTGATGTTTCAGAAATTTGATTTATGATGTGATTGAACGTATATAGTCACCACTTTCAAACAACTACAGAACTTACTAATATTGCTATGTAATTGTATCTATTTTATAAGTTCATTAGATATAATGTTAGAGTGTTTTTCCATCTATCTGGTTTAGGGTTTCCAGAGTCGTAGAAAAAACCTGGTAATTTAAAAATGGAAAAAGTCACAAAATTCATAAATGTACAGATACACTACAGTTCAAAGGTCTGGGGTCGTAAGATAAAAAAAATATTTTTTGAACGAAGTCTCTTCTGCTTACCAAGCCTGCTTTCATTTGATCAAAAATAGAGGAAAAATGGTAATATTGTGAAATATTAAAATTTTAAATAACTGTTTTCTTTTTTAATGTTTTTTAATGTGATCAAAGCTGAATTTTCAGCATCATTACTCCAGTCTTCAGTGTCACATGATCCTTCAGAAATCATTCTGATATGATGATTTGATGCTGGAGAAACATTTCTTATTATCAATAAATTGTGCTGCTTCATATTTCTGTGGACAATTTTTCCAGGATTCTTTGATGATTAGAAAGTTCAAAAGAACAACATTATTTAAATATTAATCATACAAAATGTATTTTCTGTCACGTTTAATCAATATCCTTGCAAAAAAAAAAAAAAAAATACCTTACTGACGCCACACTTTTGAACGATATTGTGTGTACAGAATACATATATACTTTGTTTATTCGGACTGCATATAGACTATTGCGTGGACACTGCAAAACAGCACAAAAATGCAGCAAATATCATGTCATTTGTTCAGTCAAAAAGAAAAGCAAATATTGGGACTGCCTAAACCTCTTTCCTGAAGATCTGATGGATCAGCAAATGTGAAGCGCCACACATGATGAATGCTAACTCCAGTGGGAACATCTGTGAGACTGAGACGCGTGCTGTGTTTGAGCACATTGTGTTTGACAAGGGCTTATTTGTAGATTTTCATTTGGCAAGTGTCCTGGCAGGGTATGAGCAACATGAATATATAGACATCTACTTGATTGTTTAGTTGTAAAAGCTCAGTTTAATTGAAACTGCTGAGAACTGTGCCAGGTCAGATATCCGTCAGATGTGAAGTCGGCTGGAATGGAGAGAACGGGAAGATGAAGAATACTGAGATCCGCTGTGACCCTTTTCATTCTTCTGAAGTTTCTTTCTGAAACTCTGTCCAAGTGCTGTGGTTAATTCTCTAATCGGAAACGCCTCAGTCAAGATTTTAATTACCCAGCAGTTGAAATGCGAAGGAGAATCACGGTTTCCCCGTAGAACAACTGCGGACTTTCCTGTGTGCGAGTAATGGATTTTCTCCGTCTGTTAATTGCTGGTGGATTGGAAAAAGGATATAGCGCAGAGCTCTTGAAGTGTTTGAAGAGAGAATTATCCACGCGAGACGCTTTGGATTTATGCTTTAGTTCCAGAGAACACATTTAAACTGAACTCTGCTTGACTGCGCTTCATTTGCTCATTTCTGTGCTGGCGTTTTTAAAACGGGTTAGATGAATACTTAACCCTTCAGAGTTAAAAACATAATTTAGTGTCACAGTTAATATACAGCATTTCAGAACGCTGCTCCATGTACATGCTAAACACTGGTTTGTTATGTTTTCTCCTGAAAATGTGAGTGGCGTTTCCCATTCAAAGCTTTCTAGGGAGTTGTTGTGGTTATTAGGGGTTCTGTGTGGTTCGTAATGGTCACTCGGGTGTTGCTTACAGCATTAGCATTATTGTTCTGCTTTCTAGGGTAGCGTCTCTTGACCAAATCTCCATATACCTAGTAGGGCTGCATGCCATTTAAAAAAAAAAAAAAAACCTGACATTGCGTTATTTTGTTTGTCTGTAGCTTTATTTCAATATGAAAATACTGGAATTTTCACCAGATGACTTGAATAATATTTGGATCGAATTATCCACAATATAATAATTGCAGTGATTTTGTTGGGAAGCTAATTTTTCTTTTTTTATGAAAAACTTTGGGTGTTCACACTGTTGGCTGATTCTTTACAAGAACCAGCTCAAACCCCTTTCAGTTACTATAAAGTGAACTGAGTCAAAGAATTTAGATATACAGATGGTGCACTCGTATTACTTTTAATGGAAGTACAACTTGCAATATTGTAGAACTGTGAAGTTACAATACCAGTATTTACAGCTTTTCTCTTTTTTTTTATTTTATTATTATTATTTTTTTATAAATGTTAAAACCCTCCAGTTTAAAAAAAATAAAATAATTATGTCTGATAATAATCGGCTGCGGGGTGGGTTTGCGTATGAACGAGAAATGTTCATTATATTTTATTCCATTCTGAAAAATATTGCTAAAATAGTTCAATGATACAATTGAATAAAATTATTTGTATTCTATGTGAATATGCAACATCCAAGTGAAATGGATTATCGGAAGAAAAAAAAAGTAGGGAGGGGGCTTGGTTGTTGATTGGTTGGATGCAGATTGCTGAATGCAAGCTTGCTGTAAGAAAGGGGCGGAGTTTATGTGGACGAAATGATTGGAGAAGTCCAGCTTAAGTCACCAGAGAGAAGTCTGTCGTTTCATCAGAAGTTACAGTTATGACATTTTGATTAAACATTAGGGGGTAAAAAAAGTTAAAAAAACAAACAATATGATAAGGGGCCTTTTATCCACAGAACTATTATCTACATTCACTCAATCTTCTTTATCACAAATCGCAAGTTATCAGCCTTTATTTTGCAGGAATAAATGCCATTAACAAAACATCCGGACCAATGCGCGTGAAGACGATGGCCAGTCAGAGACATATGTTGAGCGCGTGAAGACAACGGCCAATCAGAGACAGAGATGTTGAATGCGTGAAGACGATGGCCAATCAGAGACGTATGTTTAGCGCATGAAGACGATGGCCAATCAGAGACAGATGTTGAGCGTGTGAAGACGATAGCCAGTCAGAGACAGAGATGTTGAGCGTGTGAAGACGATAGCCAGTCAGAGACAGAGATGTTGAGCGTGTGAAGACGATGGCCAATCAGAGACATATGTTGAGTGCGTGAAGACAATGGCCAATCAGAGACATATGTTGAGCGTGTGAAGACGATGGCCAATCAGAGACAGATGTTGAGCGTGTGAAGATGATAGCCAGTCAGAGACAGAGATGTTGAGCGTGTGAAGACGATGGCCAATCAGAGACATATGTTGAGTGCGTGAAGACAATGGCCAATCAGAGACATATGTTGAGCGCGTGAAGACAATGGCCAATCAGAGACAGAGATGTTGAGCGCGTGAAGACAATGGCCAATCAGAGACATATGTTGAGCGCGTGAAGACAATGGCCAATCAGAGACAGAGATGTTGAGCGCGTGAAGATGATGGCCAGTCAGAGGTGTTTATGAATTCGTTCAACAGCGCTCAAAATGCTAGAGGGAAATCCTGGTATCATCACATTTCTCAAATTTCAGTACCGACTTGGTACCAAAGTAGGTACAGTACTTTTGGCAACACTAAAGAGTTGACGTCATTTGCCACTATCGCTTTTTCAATGACGTATTATACGTCTCGCATTGACGGGGATATCTGATCTGTCCGCTTACATGGCAGACAAAAATGCACATATCTGATTCATATCATATTTATTTCCTCATATGAATGAGTCCTGAAACCATTCTGAGAATATCGTAATCCATGTGCTTTTTTTCCTGCTCACACGTTCGTGGGTCATGTCCCATCTGTGCCATATGGGAGGAAAAATCAGAATTGGGTCACTTGAACCATATAATGTAAATGCGGCCTAAGATGCATTTAGAAAATAGAGGAATTTCCATTTAATGCAGACTTTAAGCTTAGAGTATCGAGCCGTTAGCTTAGCAACATGGTAACACTTGTATCTTTGTTGAAATCAATAGCATCCAACGCACATGAGGAGCACTAATTGAGTTTTTCTAAAGAGTTTGTGCATATGAAGAGCGCTCAGTTCAGCTGTGGACAGGAGACAGCTTTCTATGTTTTGCAGTCTGTGTCTACCAGTTGATGCTTCATCATTTATCTGAGCTGGGCCTCATGAACCCCCAGTCCATTAGTGGCTTCTGACTGGTATCACATTACACTGATGGCAGTCAGAGAGACGTTGTGCTGGAGAAATGTCACAGTTTGTCCCTCAGGACAGTGCTTGGATCACAGGCTCAGATACAGTATACATGAGCTGGACAGATGCTGTGTTGGCCGGGATGGACACAGCCAGAGGACTTTATCTGACGTTAACATAGTTCTGGAGGATTTCCTACACATTCATGCAGATGTCTTGCAAACAGCTAGTTTGTCTTATACGGTATTTATGCATGCGACACCTCATTTTGCTTTTCCTAAAGGATGAAATAAAACAAGTTAGCTATTTTTTAGGGCTGGGAATCGATTAAAAAAATTAACTAATTAATTGCACAATTTCTGTAATTAATTGCAATTAATTGCGCTTCCCCCAATCTTGTAATCATCAATATTTAAACTTAGAATCACCTAATTAAACAACACAGGAAAAAAAGGGAACAGAAAATAGCCCTATATTAAAATATTAAACATCAATATATCAATATATTATTCTTTTTCAATAATCAATCAACATAATCAATTTAACAGATTATTATTATTATTATTATTATTTTATTAATTATTAAAACAAAATATAGTCCTACAAAGCTATTATTACCAGAGCATGTGATCAGAGCAGGTCATTTTACCATTGTTGCCCAGCATGGCTATACCAGCTCAGCAAACAGAAGTCAACAGAGAAATTTCACGTTACTTGAGTGGACTTTACTTTTCCAGTGCTTAGTACATGATTGAAGCCTTTGGGCCGTTAACGACAGAGCCGCCGACACACACACACACACACACATACGGAACGGAGAGCTCGCCGCTGCTGGGCCATTAACGACAGAGCGAGCCGACACACACACACACACACGCACGCACGCGAAGCACAGAGCCAATATGTACCGACCGACACACACACACACACACACACACACACACACACACACACACACACACACACACACACTCACGCGCGCTTGCGACGCACATACCGAGTGGAAAAGACCCGCTCATGAAAGCTGCCCGAGAATGAAACCTGACCGCCGAACATGGAGGGGCGGGACGGCATATTTCGGCCTTTTTAATAGCAGACGCAACAGGAAATCATTAAAACGAGGCAAAAAAAAAAAAAGTGCTGCGTCAATTGCGTTATTTTTTTTTAACGCGTTAAACATTTCAAATTAATCGCAAAGATTAACGCGTTAATTCCCCCAGCCCTACTATTTTTATCTCTTTTTTTTTAGCACATAATCAAAGGAGATCAAGCCTGTTTTAAGTATAAGTAGGGGTGTTTTCCAAGGCAAGCATTGCTATTAATATTGTTCATATGTTCAGTTATTGCATTGGTGATAATAATACAGGGCGAGCACATTAAAATAATTTAAGGGGCATAATGAAAATGTATTAGAATACAAAAAGTACACTAGGATTTAAAATATTTATACACACACACTAAAACATCACATACACACTATCTTGCCGATACTAGTAAAATCTTTATATTGAATAATGTGTTAAATTATGTTCTTAGTCTCAGCCCAAACATAAGCTACAGTTTACTTTGAATTAAATGCCCGATATAGTTTAATAACCAGGAGGAAAAAAATCTTTATGCATAATGCATGACTTTTAATTATAAACTAACCCGAAATAAACTTGGAATGTCTATGCTTTACTATTGCTGGCTTCTCTTTTTTTTTTTTTTTTGATAAAAATAATATGCATCGCACTCTTGCAATCATCTGCTATATATTACAATACAAACGCCATAAAGTAAACATTGTCATATTACATCAACAGCAGATCATAAGCAATTTCTTGGCATCCTTTTAAAGTTTAATATTTTAAAGGTTAAAGTTTTTTCACTTTCAATAATGCAACGGTAGCCTAATATTTCTCCAATAAAACATGCTTTATTAAAACACTTAAATTAGCTCATGTCTCAGCATATATTAAATTGTTTATTAATATTACTTAACATTACTTAAGACAATAAATTAATTTAAAGTTACTAAAATATAACATAAATGCCTTTTTCATTATACAGATATGAGTTTAGTAAACTTATAATTCTGTGAACGAAACCAAGGCTTTAATGGCATCCCCAGTATATTTGAAATTTTTTTGGAGTTAAATTTATGGGATATAATACCACTAAGATGACAATTGATGCACTTGATTAGGATAATCTGATTATTTAAAATATTTCATATGAGAAAGATGTTTGTATATTACTGACATTTAGATTTTTTTCCCCCCACATGTGAATGAAAGACTTATTTTGTGTTCTGGATTTTAACACATAATTGCATTTTTTAAATATATAATTTCAATATACACTAAATATTTGTAAGTCTGGCCGCAGTCTTTTTGACAACATTTAAAAATCTTATACTAATACTCAACTATTTAAATGTACTTAACATGGGGTGATTTTTGTTTTGTTTTTGTGTGTGTGTGTTTGTAAAATGCTGTGTTATGTTTAAAGGGGCATATAATACCCCTTTTTACAAGATGTAATATAAGTGTCAGGTGTCCCCAGAATGTGTCTGTGAAGTTTCAGCTTAAAATGCCCCACAGATAGTTTATTACACCCTGTTGTAAATGGCCATTTTTGAGTGGAAGGAAAAACATGATGTTGCATGTATCTTTAAATGCAAATGAGCTGCTGCTCGCCACCCCGCTTTCCAGAAGAGGGCGGAGCCTGTACAGCTCGTGCCTCGCATACTCTGCCAAAAACTAAAACATGTTTGGTTTTGATTATCGTCTCTTATCGCGATCACGCTCACGTGACATTGCAGTTCTTCATCATCATGAAAGGTTATTATCGGTATGCGTTTTAAAGTCCGCACAGAGAGCTGGATGTCAGATGGAGCGTCCCGTGAGTATTAAACTAAGTTCTTTCCAAATATTTGCACATAAACTGTCAAATACACACAAGGATATGCCAAAAACACAAAGTTCACAAACACAGGCGGCTATGTTTGTGAATGTTAACAGCAAGTAAAGAAATCGCATCTGTATATTAGATATAATATACTGTGTATTAAAGTGAAAGCAGTGTAATATACAGTATCTACTGCTATGTATGCTGTTAATATGAATTAAACAACAAAAGAAAAACTGAAAAATCATTCACTGCTCGTGACTGAATAACTTTAGTAGCTTTAATAAGAATATATTTCTTCGGTGAATGCTGCTGTGCTGTTAAATGCTCTGGCGAGGAGATAAACATGGCGGACTGTGTACAGCTCACTGAGGGCGGGGTCTGTGCTTATAGGGCGGAGTCTGTCAGCAGTGGTGGGCGTGGCCTAAGCATGTGTGACATCACAAAAACTATAATCTGCAAACGGCTTATTCTGAGACACTGCTTATGATTTATGGGGATTAAAAAAAGAAGAGTGGGTGGATTTGTATCATTATAGGGTGGTTGTGTACACGGCTACACACACTACAGACACACATTTATGTTCAAACTCCATGTAAAAGGGAATTTTGCATAATGGGTCCACTTTAATGTGTTGACGTGAGTATTGAGAGAACTTATAGGCACCCCCTCCAGCTCATGATGTCATTAGTGACTGCCTAGTTCGCCTATGCCTAGAAACGGCCTGCTATACATGAGTGATTGCTCAAATTGTGTGGCTTGTTGAAGAGAGGGGTTCTGATGCTAATTCTAATGCTAAGCAGTTGGAATTATGGATGATAAAGCAGAAAAACTCATATACTTGGTCTGAAGGAAGGACCCCAAGCGATAGAGACTTGTGGGTGGACTCTTTCGACTTGGGCCGGTAAACAACAACCTAGCAATGCTCTAACATCCACCAACAATACCCTACAATAGCATCATTGCAACAAGTTTGGCACAGGCAAGTGCAAATCCTTCATACACATACAGTAGAAATGTGTGCAAGTGAAGAGGACTAAATGACCACAGATGGAAATCTGAGCTACACTCAAGTTGACTTTTTTTGTGCCTTTAGACACTTTGGGTCTAATGAATAAATATCTATAAAATGTATGAAATTAGTTATTCAAAAACGAACCTGCAGCATATAGAAAGCTATTGACAAAAGTGGTTCTAGACTTGAGACAAAAGACTAACATATGTACTACATCCACCATGTTCCCCTTATCATGTGACCTACAGTACCAGCATCAGTTGTGTCACTTCACTGCCATTCACAAATCCCCTCCCGTGGCCTCATGGGATAGTAATCTCAAATTCACAATCTCAGTGGAAGTTTTTGCCTACTGTTTTTCGAATACTATGTTTTTGAACATACCAGTCTTTTGGCTTACTGTTTTCGATTAGTATTTTAATAGTTCGTTTTTTTTTCCTAAACACAGCATTGGGTCACAATTCATTTGGTTTTTAAGCCTGTGTTCCTAAAAATCTGTTACGTATAAATTTGTTCACGCAAACATGTCACAAATGCTGACAAAAGACCTATTTTTCTTCTTTCTTTTATTTTTTACAAATTCTATGTTTTCAGTTTTATTTTATTTTTGCAGTTTGAAAAGTATGAAAAAAGCCGATATATGTTCATTTTTAAGGTTATCATTATCGGCCCAATAAGAAAATTTGGCCGAAATTTTAAAGCCGCTAAATAATGCATTATTTCCTTCAGCTGAGACACTTCAGATGCGCACTGTTCGCCATGATGCTTTTGAATGGCTTGAAATGTGATTGGAATCACTTCAAAAAGGTAAATACAGTTAAGTGCAACATGTGCTGTCAAATAGGCTGCATAAAATTATAATCAGAACATTATAATTGTGTGCTTGGGACATGGATTTTAATGGTGAGAGTTTTGTTTTTGTAATCAGGCTTTCAAAAATTATCTAAAATTTGGATTTAGATTTATCAGCCAATTTATCGGTTATCGGCTTTCAAATATAAATTATTATTGGTTATCTATATCAGCCAAAATGTTCATATCGGTGCATCCCTAATATAAATTTGCTGAATAATGCTGAATAATTTATTTTATTTTATTATTTATTAAATAAAGTGATTCAGAGCTTCACAGCATATTTCAAAACAAAACACTGCATTGTTCTTTTTTGCCAAATAAAGTCCCACACAGCACAGCAGAGCTTCAAAGTAAAAGTAAGACATGGAAAAGTATTGGATAAAACTTAAAGGGATAATTATGATAGATAGATAGATATTAGTGCATCCACACGGCTAGTTATTTTAGTTGATAAAGTTTTAAGTATGGATAATTTTCTTACACGAATGCATCGCTTCACTTCAGAAGGCCTTTATTAACACCCAGAGCCGTGTGGAGCACTTTTATCATGGATAGATGCACTTTGATGGACTTTCAAAGACATACACCCATTCACTCCCATTATACAGCTTGGAAGGGACATTTTTTAATATAACTTTGATTGTTTTCATCTAAAAGAAGAAAGTCATATACACATAGGATGACTTGAGGGTGAGTAAATCATGGGCTAATTTTCATTTTTGGGTGAACTGCAGCTGTTTTCCATCAATCAGAGGTATATCAAGAGACAACATCTAACTAGTTGGCAATGTAAGACTTCAAGCCTTGCTTCTGACAATGTGCTAGTACTTTGTGAAGATGGACTATTAGGGTTTAGCTTCTACTGAAGGTGTGTTTTTGAAGTCCAGTCAACTGTGTTTTGATAGGACTTGCAGAGCAGTTGCTGTCCTGATTCATATAAATCCTTGGGATGCTGCTCTGCTCCTACCTTACATTTCAGAAGGCCTCTTTGACAAGCTCTCAAAATCCAGGTACTGTGAAATGTATTCATGTAGCACCAGTCAAAAATCCTACAGTACTTACTTGCTCGGGCGACATATTGTTTGAATATATGATTTGTAGGACGTTCTTGCTGTCAGTGAGTCTTGCTGTAGAATGAAGAATACGCTCTGAAATGCGACTCATACGATCTGACTTTTGAGTTGTAGGTACAATCTCTGCAAGAGAATCTGCAACAAATTCACTAATTTGTAAAATACTTACAAATTGACTTGAGATTCTGTTAGGTTTTCAATGATCAAGTTCCACTTTTAGTACTGTTATGTTTGTAAAAGAGAGGCTATATTTGTTTCCAACATATTAATGTCCTTTTTTTTTATTAAATTTTTTTTAAACCAATAGTCCATTTCTCATTTTTTATAGCCTACCTGCTGTTGTGTAGTACCCTGGTAATCCAGAGTTCTCGCGAGAGCACAAGTTGAATTTGTCGAGTAATGATGCTCATTAAATATGCCCCTCGATCTGAGCTGCACCAATCACATCGGGTTATCTGGTATAGGCGGGCCAGAGGCGAGATGACGACAGCGCTGTGACGTTGAAGTCATTAGTAAACATTGCAAGATGGCTATTGGCTATGGATGAACACCAGTTGTTTGAAACGGCTTTGGCCGCTACAATGAACAAGTTAGACTTTGGCTTTTTATCTAAAACAGGAACAGAAGACGGCGCTCGAATCCTTCCTTTGCAAGAAGGACGTTTTTGCTGTTTTGTCGACCGGATACGGCAAGAGTCTAATCTACCAGTTAGCTCCGCTGGAAGCTAAGTGAATGGGGCTTGTTGTGATTGGTCGTAGTGTTAACCAATTGCTTGCAGTGAGATTTTCAAATGCATGCTTGGTGCCGCCCCTCGAGCTGGCCGATTTTCATTAGTCGACGCCAGAGCATTAATCTTTCAGATTTAGGTCTGGATTTCCAGGCTAGTTGTGTAGGATTATATGCAGAAAAGGTTCAGTATATTGATCATTAGTAGGGATGCACTGATATGAAAATTTTGGCTGAAACAGATAACCGATAATTCTTTATATTTGAAAGCCGACAACCGATATATTGGCTGATAAATCTAAATCCAAATTTTATAAATTTTATGTTCTCATAATTTTATACAGCCTATTTGACAGCACATGTTTAACTGTATTTACCTTTTTGAAGTGATTCCAATCATATTTCAAGCAAATCAAATCCATCATGGTGAACAGTGCGCATCTGAAGTGTCTCAGCTGAAGGCTTTAATATATTGGCCAGATTTTCTTATTGGGCCGATAACGATAACATTAAAAATGAACTTCTATCGGTCGATACCGATATGGAGGCCGATATATTGTGCATCGAGTACATGTAATGCTATCACTGCAGGTACACTGTAACTGTAACATTGGAATTGCTCAAAGCAAAACAAAACTGTGTTATTTCGCCACAGAAATCAGAAGGGAGAACATTGTTCATTTAAAAGTTCTTTTGAATGTATAACTATGTAACAAAATATTGTGTTTGTAGATGAGGTTCATTAGTTTATTTATGTGGATATGTGGGTTGTTTCAGAAGAAGTGATTGTTTGTATTACCAAAATATATTTTTCCACTCTCTATTCCCAGGGGTCTTGAAAGCTGTGAACAATTTGACAATGTTCATTGAGATGTCAAACATTTGACAATGTCAAGGTGAATAAGCGACGCTAGCAGTAAGGAAGGGAAATGCACTATTCCAGATCTGCTAGATTTGAGGCAAACAAGACCAAGTGTTGGCAAGACCCTCACGTTGACGGAAGTGTTGGACCTACAGCAAAGTCAGTTTGATGGAAGTATTAGTATCATGAATCATTGTCTGGGCCCGAATGAAAGGATGTTTAGGATTGCATTGATGCAGCAATTCAGCACAGGCTAAAGTGTGACCAGGGCTTCGGTTTTTCCAAGAACAGCAGATGGAGAAATATGTAACCGCTCCATGCCAAGACCATATTTATTTCCAGGAATGTTGGTTGGTTGTTTCTTTGAGTGACCATTATGGGGTGGAGAAAATTCAGGACTTGGAAAAACCTTTCATGTGTGGATAGATGGGTAAACAGGGGTGTCCATAGGTATGCTGTAAGAAAATTTCAGATTTAATCCAATATGTTATTTGTCCTTTCTTTGTAATTATTTGTGAAATTAAGTAGCAGTTACTGAGTGAAAATTTAGTAAATCCCACACCAGGGTTCCTCAGATCTGGTCCTGGAGGGCCACTGCTCAAACCCTGATCAAATTCAGCTACCTGGGATTTTCTAGTAATATTATTATTTTTATTTTTAGCTTGCTCCGGTGTGTTTGATCAGGGTTGTTATTTTCCACCTAAAAGATGACACTTGTTTTGATGTTTTGATATTTTGATATCTAAAGCAATGACATTCAGACATTTTGACATGTGGCTTAAAGTCGTCATGAAAGGGAAGTTGCGATAGTCTTTTCTTCCCTATTGTGACGTATATCTCGGGCTGTTTCGGGGGCAGTTTTTTAGAAATGGAGCATCGGCGGTGGTGTCTAAATACATTTTAGGCCATTGTTTATTCAGAAGAGAGGTGGCAGACTGAACAACTTCACATGAAGCTCACGAAAGTACAGGAGCAGCACAAACATTTGTAATACACTGAATTATGATGCAGTAGAATGTGTGTGATGTGCATTTGCTCTAGAAAGCACAGATAGGCACTCAATTACAGAGTCTCCATGGAAAACAATTGGCAGTTCTGATATGTGGCTTTAAATTTGCTATGGAAAGAGTTTGGATCCGTTCCGAAACTCGCTGGTCATTGTCTCTTGCTTGACCCACCAACCACCTCCTGTCCTTTCAAATAGGATGGAAGTTTACCTCAGGTTGGTGGAGACTGTGGATTTCTTTACCACTAGCGTCACCAAATGGAATTACAAAAACAATAAATGATTTAAAACAAGTTCCCCAAACAGTCTCCTAGTCTTCCATCGGATAGTCAAAGGGCCCATTTACACCTGTCACTTAATGCTTTTTTTACTGATCTGACTCGTTAAAATGGATCCATTTGCAAAACGGATATAAATCTGATCGTAAGTTCCAATGCTGTATGCAAATCTGAGTTCATGTCAACCAAAGCAACAGAAATGAGCTTCATTTTATCTATCATCAGCTAATTTCAAGATCAAAGACCGTAAAAGGAGATAGAGTGGCATCAGCACTGGTAAGATCATTTAGTTTAATTACTTTTAATGAAGATAATTGTGTGTTGAGCATTCACATCTTACTTCCACTTTTTGTTTGCGGCCATTTGTGCTTTGTCTTGTTGAAGAGATGCTCATCTGCTCCTCTGCGGTGATGCGTGTTTCAGTAGCGCTTTCATATCTGGCTATGACGTCATAAACCCTACAACTTGCTCTCTCTCACACGTTTATTTTTTAACATTTTGGGAGGAGTAAAATTCACATATGTGGTTTCAACAACCAGATGCATTTCCACTTGTCCAGTTTCGTCTGGAATGCGTTTCAGATCCTCCTCCTGAAGTGGTTTGAGCGTTTCGGAGGGCATTCACACCTGGTCTTTTCACGACCGGATAGATGTCCCATCAGAAGAAATGCATGAGGAGACCGGGTGTAAACAGGTCCAAATATTTCCACCCCAAACCTGCGGCATGTGTTCAGCCAGTGTTGCTGCATCAGGCTGGTTCAAACGTTCAACCAGAGCAACGTTTAGATGCCAGTGTTTAGACTTTTCTAAGAATAAACTTAATATGTCTTACTGCAGATTAAGCTGGGAGAGGAGAAAACATTTTGACATAAAATAATACACATTTGTGCTTTGATTGCTGCCCTAGGAGACACTACATTTGCATAATACATTTCCTGTGTAACAAATTTTCTTTCAGTTTTTTTCTTTGTGCCTTTTTTGTGTTTTTTTGTGTGTGTGTGTATGTATGAATGATGTATGAAAAGAAAATCAGAAAAAGTGTGTTTGTGTTTAACCTTGTGTTGCTCTAATGAGATTGTTGCACAGTTAAAGTCTTTTATCTGTCATTCTGTCTTTGTTCTGTTTGCTTTCCACTGACTGGATGCCCTTCAAGAGCCTGAAATCCTCAGACTCTTTCTGGCTGCTTTTTTCAGGTCCTCGGGGTGTTTGTTGTGAACTCCTATTTGTTTTGGCTGTGGCATATACTGTTTGTGTATTCCACAATTCATTTGAAGACATTTATGATTTAGCTGAACTCAATTGCAGTGGAATATATGCGGTTTACAACCTCTCAGTCGCACAGTTTTGGTCAGAATACCACAGTATTTAAGTAGTCAATGCTGTAGAGCTGTGAAGTTTTGTAGCCATAAACCCAGAGGAGAATTAGCATTTCTAAGACACGGGTTTTCTCAGGAATTTCCTTACAATTTAAAATAATTGTTTTCTATTTGAATATATTATTTAATTAATATGTTGTAATTTATTCCCGTGATCAAAGCTGAATTTTCAGCATCATTACTCCAGTCTTCAGTGTCGCATGATCCTTCAGAAATCAGTCTAATATGATGATTTGATGCAAATTTTTGTGTAAACTGAGATTATTTCAGGATTCTTTAATGAATAGAAGTTCAAAACAAAATGATTATTTGAACAAATTTGTAACATTATAAATGTCTTTGCTGTCTCTTTGATCAATTTAATGTGTTATTTGCTAAATTAATATATACATATATAAAGCATTGGTTTCAAACAAAATAAAAAAATCATACTGCACCAAACTTTTGGACAATAGTGTACAAATTTTGCATTTTAAAGATTCTTTCTACTGTTTTTCTTGTTTGTGCATTTCCCAGAATGGTAGTAAATTCATGATTTTTCTTAAATGCTCTATTAATTTTTTTTTTTTTTTAATTCCTTCTCTTTTAGATTGCCAATTGTGGAACTTAAACTGAATTGATGCAAAATGGCTTCAGATAATACACACCGTAGTTACTCCATCATACCATGCTTCATATTTGTAGAGGTAAGTTTCTTCTACAGCCAAAACAGTAATATCTAACTGCATTTTTTTCCCACTTGCTATCATATTCTATTCTCCATTTATTGTGCTGTTCCTTAATCTCTGATACGGCTTTAAGACGTCCTTTCTTTTCTGAAACTGGCTGGATATTTAATTTAAATTTCTGTCAAATCCAGTTTAATCACTGGGAACTGTGTGTCGGCACTTCAAAGCGCTCTTCTCCCTCCGCGAGACGAGTTGTGCGTATCTCCCAGACAGCACTGTTGGGTTTGTGAGATGAACCGCTGTGCCGTTTGCCTGAACATGAGAACATTGGATGCCAGATATCCAGAGCTGTGTGTTGCTGATACTGTGGAAACATATTTAGGACATCCAGCTTTGTTCTACAGCAGAATTATGTGCTAGTATGGGATCATAAACCATGTGGTGGAGTTGTAGCCTAGTGGTCAAATATAAATTTTTTTAAGCTCTGCAAAGGGTTGAGCAATGAACTATCATCACCACTGGATCTTTGATCATGACTCCTCGGGTTACTCATGGAGTGCTGAGCATTTGGGTTTAAAACACATGGAGTTATACCACCTATACACAGTACACACTCACATTCATCTCAATGGCAGTTGCTTGGCTGGATCAGGAAATATTGAATGCTTGTCAAAAGGATACCTCTTTCTCAACTGACAGTGAGTTAACGTCATCCGTATACTGTATTTACTGTACATCCTACTTACCTGAATACATACTGTATACTTGCATAAAAACAATACTATAGCAAATCTATCTCACAGCTCTGTATATAAATAGGGATATATATATATAAAACTTCATAACCATATATATCCAACTTTATTTGCATACATACAGTACACTCCCATAAAGCGATATATACTATATAGCAAATCTCAACTATAATATATTATAACTACATTATCACCCAGCCATAAGTATCGCCAACTTTATTGGCATATATATATATATATATATATCAATTGTTTTATCGCTTACATCATTGCAAAATGTAAACTATATAATCGCTCAGCTCTAATCTGCTTAATGTGACTTTAGGGCATGAAGAAATTGAGATGTTATAAACATTGACATCATGATTTTCAATAAAGCTACTCTGAAACAATTAGCATTTTCTCGGTTAGTATAGGGAGATATTTTTCTTCTGTTGCCCCTAATGTGTGGGGTTCCTCAGGGCTCAATTTTGGGACCAGTTTTGTTCTCCCTTAATATGCTTCCATTAGGAACATTGATAAACATGGCATTCATTATTCATTTGTATGCTAATGATTCTCAAATTTATCCTCCAGTTAAACATGGAGATCCATTTTCTCTCCAGTCTCTTTATGAATGTCTGGCTGAGGTGAAGTATAGGTCGGCAAACAGTTTTCTTCAGCTGAATGAAGTTAAGAGTTTATTCTATTTAGTAAAAAGGGATGTGTGAAGGACGTCAATGATCATCTTGGGTTGCTTCCAGAAAAAAGAAAAAAAAAAACCTTCAAGTGTAAAACCCTTGGTATCATTTTTGACACACCTGTTAGACCCACCTTAAAAACTTAAAGCTGTGCTTATTTCATTTGTCTCTTTATTCCATTGTATTTATTTGTGCTATCGTTTGCAATTTTCTTGCAAAATGTTCTTATTTTATTACTGATTGTTTACTTGTCTTTTTTGTGTAAATTTAGTTAAAAGTTTCAGATAAAGTCTCCCTGTGCTGTGTGTAAACTGTTGCAACATCATTACCCAATTTCTTAAAAAAATATGAGATGGTAAAAAAAAAAGAAAGATCGGCAAAAAAGAAAAGAAAAGAAAGATCAGCATGGCAGTATATGTGGCAGTTTTCCCCGTGGTATCAAAAATGGTATCAAAATTTCAATATCTTTCAAGGTATCATTTCAAAGTTAGAAATTCCAGTACGTGACAACACTATTATTAATATAAATATAAATATTATTTATTATAATTTGTATTACACTTGCAAGAGTTATTACTCTTGAATTCATTTAGAAAAATATGCCACAATAATCAACAAATGATAAAAAAAAATCCATATACACATTAAGAGAGAGAGAGTAAAATAACTAAAATACCTGGTTCTGTAACAACACCTTGTGATCTCCGTGACTCTCGCACTTGAAGCCGCGTGTCAGGATGCAAACCAGTGTGGTTTGGCCTATTAATAGCTTTTTACGTGCAGATAGAGGTGACTGGATCTTCTCACTGTGTTGTTGGTTTATATGCTGCATCAATGCATCATGTTTGTTGTGCTATTAGTTTTATCAACATCTTTTTGCACTATTCACTTTAATTTTTTGTCTTCGGAAAGACAAGTTGCTGTCCCTCCTCTAATTTGAATGAGGATGGGGCATCAGTATCACTGTTTAACGCAGGAATTGCGCTTAGGAAAATGTTCTCAGTATTCTAAGAATTTATCTTTTGAACTCTTTTTTTTTTTTTGTCACCATGAATTCTTATTTTTAATAGAATATTGCTGTATTCATGTGTACATGTATTTATTTATTTTTTTAAATTAATGTCTCATAATCTTGAATCACAATAACTTTTCCTCCCTCTTGCAGCTCTTCTCTTCTCAGATGATGAGGGTGGGGCAATAACCTGTCAATCACAAGAGATCCAACAATAGCAAACTACAACCATACAATCAATTCCCTACAGACAAAATCAAGACCTGCCCTACATTTGTTCCAAAAGCCGTTTCAGTCAGATATACATCACAATAGAGAAGAAAAGACATCGCAACTTTAATGTCTATCAAAAATACTCAATGTTTACGTTCGCATGGTGCGCTTCATGTTGATTAATGTCAGAATATCGCATTCCAATATGTGACAGAGAAACAGTGAGCAATTGTAACTTTAAGTAATCGTCCATTGCTAAGAGCACAATCGTAGCACACATCTGATGCTTTACTTAGCAAACACCACTAATTAGTAAATTAAACGTGTGATAGTGACTAGAGATATACAGTCTGCTATTGCATACTTGTAACTGTTTTTGATTTTTAGTTGCCAACTGAGTGTGCATTTGAATGACAGCTAACTTCCCCTTTTAGTGCCGGTGATTCTTTCCTTTTGTGACTGCGTAAAAAAGAGGGATTTCACATTGGCAGCAAAGTGCCAGACCACTTGCCAAACGGTGTTCGAGAGAAATAAAAATGCGCATCTTTACTAGTAGGTTCTCAAACAGACTACAGTTGGGACTTTCATGCAAACAGAGATGAAATGCACTTGAAAACACAGCTTGTCACAGAGATTCCTTTTACAGGGCGAACCCTCAATTCCACAGCGCTTTTCACTAAATGGACATGTGTGAGTGTGTGTGTGTGTGTGTGTTTCTGTTCCTCTGCCTCTGGATCTGCTTGAAGCTTTCAAGACACATCAGAGACGGAAACTAGGCCACACAGAAACGATCATGCAGTCTAATGCTTGCTTAGTGAAGATGTGAAGGCGCTGAGAAATACAGTCATGCGTTCAGTTTCTGTAGAGAGATTATTCCTGCGAAAAGGCTCTCGATCTGAGAAGCGTATCCAATATGGTGACATATGCCAGCTACCTTTCTCTTCCAGCTACTGACTGTGCAGGAACTGGACACTGGCCATCTTCTGATCATGTTGTTCCTGTTTATGTGGTCAGTGATTGGGCCTGTTTTTCACTGATCGACAAATAACAAGGCAAACGAGCAATGAATAATTGGCTGCCGCTATAAGATCTTGTGTATAGTACAAATAATTTGGTGGGGTTTTCTTGGTTATACATTTCTGTTAGACTGACTTATTTGAGGCAAACTCCACATCTATCTTCCCCAGTAATGATGACCGTGTACCTGGACCACACCACAACCATCTGTTGACCTATTTTCAGTGTTAGCTCTCATCAAAGTAATATTCAGGCATGCAGGCTAGAATTATATAACGCATGCATAGTTACTGTGTTGGCTTCAGAGGCAGTTTCATGAATTTATCAAAAAATCGATGTTTAACCATGATGCATCACACTCCTTCAAGCCGAATGCTACATTTGAGCAGAGTTCGACGAAGTTGACCACCTCTTTCCCCTGCCATTGACGGAATTTTCCATCATTTCCACACAACGCTTCCCCGCCTATAAGACTATATTCTAAAAATGCGCGTTAAAAACTTGTGGGCTCAAATGAGTTGGATAAACTTTTTATCCGTTAAGAAAACTTGTGCATAAACGACGATGGAAACGCATTTACCGAATAAATTCCTTGCTGCGCATCAAAAAAGACGTGACTTTGCGATGGGACGGCATAACCGGGACTAGCCAGCGGACCGGTCTCGTTGCACAGCTTCTGAATTTGTTGTTCTGGTTGTTTTGAAATGCCAGAGCAAAGTCTGTCGTCAGAGTGGTTTGGTGTAATTCTCTGCCAGAACTGTCTAACACAACTGCGTTCCCGAACAGCAGCATCTGCCTCCAAAAGCAAGATAACTTTATTGCGTTTCGTCTGCGTGCTCTGAGGTGCAAGTCATTTATGATATATGAAATTGTTATAAAAGTGTTGTAAAGTAATTATCTGGTCAAGTGGATTTAATTATTGTAGAGTTAATGAAAGTCATCATGAGCATTGTAATGTTTGAAGCGGATGTCATAACAAATCCCAGTAGACCGGGAAGATTTTAAAACTAGCGGTTCATTCATAAATCCATAAGATCTTCCCTTCATACTGTGGAAATACAAATGATGTAAGGTCTATTCATACAACAAAATATTCTGGGGGCCATGACAGTTTTGAGAAAATGATAAAAAATGTATTGATTGATTGACCAGCGCGATCTACATAATTCACTTGGGCATTGTGGGAAACACTGCAAGTAGATAATTGAAATTAAATTTGCTCACCATTTTGTAAAGTTCTATGTTCAGTAGGAAATAAAAGGCAAATAACGATTTTTTTTTGTGTGTATTTTACGAGTAAAATAAATAGTTTTGTGCAGTGAATTATTGGCTGCTGAGAGTATGAGACTAGTGAAATTCCAAAAACGTTTAGAAAATTAATACTCAAACCACCAAGACTGTTAATCACATCTTGTTTTTTTGTTTGTTTGTTTTTTTCAGCCAATAGTTCAATGACATGACATACATTTTTTTTGCCTATGTATAATTTATTTTCATATTTTTTTGAGGGCATGAAGTAAAAATCTCCACATGATACCCAGATACCATGAAGACATTTTTTAAAAGAAACCTTATTTCTTAGGGGGGAAAAAAAGAACAAAACTTTTGTCCACAAAATCAAAGTCATGTGCTGCAACTACATGTGGAAAAATAGACAATAATTTGACTTTTTGTGTATTTTTGTGAATTTATGTATTATATAACAATGCAAAATATTGTTTTATAGTCAAAACTAATTTTGGCTCACAAATTTTGGACCCTGCCTTAGAGACGGCACTTCTCGAGGTCTGCTCCCTGTTAAGAAACCACCTATTCCCCTATAACATCAGACACAATTAATTATTCATCCTAAAAGTCCAGCCACAAAGTGCTGTGCTCTCCAGCCTTCCACTACAGCTTTGAGCTGTAGTTTTGTTTCTCTCTGTCTGTTTGCAAGAATAGTTGAAATTTTTTAAAGCTGAATTTTTATCTGTAAATTAATCAGACTGAAACTAAACTAAGAACCTAAACAATATTTGAATGGTTAACATTAGCCACTTTTCCACTGTCAAGCCAAACCATTTCATTGCTTAATTGGTTTTGTTTTCCACTGTGGGGCTGATAACAGAGCTCTTTCCAGTGTAATACAAATGCGTCAGTCGTTGCCTTGGTGAGTCAAGCACTTACAGACTGTATGAGATGTAAATAACAACCCTGTTAAGGAGAATGGTCAGGTATTGTTCTTAACTTGTTTACTTTGCTCAAATAGCGCGCTCTGCCAGCTAAAGAAAAAATGGTAGCCAGGCAACAGACAAGTGACCAATCCTGAGTGCCGATGTCACTACACGCATTCTACCAGCAGTTAGCCAACCGTGATGGGAACTCTGGGCCGAGAACGCTTTGTAAACATGCCGAGCTTAATCAAGCTCAAGTGGAAATATAAATGGAACCTTTCCTTACCGTTCTTGGAACCGTTCGGCCCGGCGGTGGAGAAGCGGCTATTGTAGGGCTAGAATATGGACTATCCTGCAAACTGTGGAAACTGCATCCTGACTTGATGAACCCCCCCAATGAACACACTGTACACTGAAAAACAATGGTGTAGAAACAATTGTCACTCAGAAATTGCTAGTAAATCTCGCAAACAATTACCAAGAAATGGCAAGTAACACATTAAATTAAACAAAGTTTTAAAGTAGAAAAATTGAAATAGTATTTTCTTGTAAAAAAAAAAAAAAAAAAAAACTACTCAGAAATATAGCTGCAAGCAGCAATTAACGGGGTTTAAGCGTTTTAAGGCCTTTACGCACATATGTAAAAGGTATTGTTCTATTTAGCTAGGATGTAACTGCCTAGATGGAAAAGACAATTTACAGCCAAAACAGACAATTTAATATGGAAATATGTTTTAAAACTTTTTGATAGTTATCGAGTCCGCAAAAGGACTAGTTCGCGAAAGTACGTTTTTGAAATAATCTCCGATATTTAGCGAACGGTTTGATTGACAGCGGCGGTCCTAGAGGCAAAGTTGCTCAGAATGAGGAGTTCTACCATTTGTTATGAATGTCGAGGGCATATGCAAAAAATCGTACGATTTACAATTGTTTATGCACATGAAAAGGCGCCCCCAGTGGCCAATTTCTTTCGAATTTATCACAGGCATCTAAGGCTACTTTGAACATTTTGCCGTCCCGTCACGGGCGCCAATTGGAATTTTAGACTTTTTTTTTAAATAATTATTGACAATCAGATTCCAGATAATCTTTATGCACTGGATTGGTTCCGCTTAGGATTCCAAAATACCCGAAAATTTCGCCAGAGTGACGTTCGAATCCAAGACGTGTGTTTTGTTGTTGGCCAAGGATTCCAACGATATAAGACACTTGAGCCTACACCGACAGTTCAGGAGGTATGAGCGGTTACGTACTTTTGCTGTCGCTGTAGCGCCCCCTTCAGGCCGATTGGGGTGAGCCTTGGTGATGTTGTAGATGAACCCTCAAAGTTTCAAGTCTATGGTCTTGTCGATCACTTTTAGGGGAGAATGCTGATCCTTGGAAATTCGATCAATTACAATAGGGTTTCAGCGCTACGTGCTTGAACCCCTAAAAAGTACTTATTACAGTGAACCTTCCAACATCAACAAATAGTCTGCTTTATCCACACTATTGTAGACCGGTTTCAACATGAACTGCATGTATTGTGCTGTCAGTTGATACTCAATTGCGTATGATTTCAAATGCATTGCGTCAGAAGATGCAAGAATGATAAGAGGATTTCTGTTCTTTTAACCCCACAGAGAGTCAGAGATATACTGTCAAACTGTCTCAGTTTATTTGTTATGTTCATGGAAGAACGCAGTGAAGCTGCTCAAATCCAGGCGTATAGACATGATTGACACCTGCTCTAGAAAAATGTTGGCGGCCTTGACAACAAATCTGAATACTAAAAACAGCAAATGCTTTAAGTGCTGCCTGTCTAATTATTTGTACGAGAGTTTAGGACAGGCCTACTGGTGAACATTTTTGAGGAGACGTAATTAAACCATTAAAATAAATGAGTGGCGTAAACAGCTCTCTCTCTTTCCACAAGCACACATTAAGCCCAGAATCTTTCACCCAATTTTATACTCTATTTCATGTCATTCTAAACTTTTATGCTGTTATTTATACAAAAGGAGGATTTTGGAAGAATCTCCAACTCGTTTTTTTCCATAATATGAAGGTAGTACCAATTTTTTTTTTTTTGTCAACTAGTCCTGCTCCTCAACTAAACCTCTGAAATCTCATTCACATTCAGATTAAAAAAATAATTTTGAAAAATTCAATTAATAATTACTTACGACTCATTATGGTTATTGTATATGTCGTAACTGATCACAAAGTGCTAATAACAAATGTCTTTAATATCACTTTTGATCAATTTAATGTGTCTTTGCTGAAAAGTATTCACAAAAAGTTTTTTGGTCACAATGAACTGTCATTATATGTGGAAAAGAAGAGTGTGAATATTCTTTTCTTTTTGTGTGTTTTATAGAAACCACATTAAAGTTTGAAACAATATAAATAAACAATAACATAATTTACATATGATTGTGAAGTATTCCTCTATCTTATCTTCTGAAGTCTGGTCACATTAGTTAGTTAGTAGGTCATGTCTATTTGAATATTTAATTGTTTGTGAGCTTCTTTTGATGTTTATTTTAGCAAAAATGATCATTATGCAAATTATTTTTTCTTTTCATTTGCTTTAATTTGTAACCAGCAAGAGCAATTTCAATGAACTACCCAATTAACAGAAAATATGAATAAGTTGATATCAAAGTTTAACACAGCTTCTGCCTCTGTCATTAGTAAGAAAACTGTATTTTTGCAATTTTGCATTTTAAATTGATTCAGTCTTTAAATTCATAGGAAAAAAAGATGATCAGTTATTATAATATCTGCCTAATCTTCAAAAATAGGCCTTGTTTGATCACGCAGTGTCAAGCACACTGCCACACTGTAAACTATTTTTACAGCACACATTACTAAAATAGAGTGAATCATCTCCTCATGTAATTGGTTTGATTCAGCGGTGCACAGAATGATGAATCATGGTTCTCTGAAGTCGTCCATCATGTGTGTTTTAGGGCCGTGTCCCACTGAAGCGCTGGTGTTGTAAGTTGGCTGACTGGTCGTGTTTATGATGCATACAGCCTGTTATGATTGATTCTGGTTGTCTGGAACAGCTGTAGTGTTTGGTTTTAGATTTGATCTGCTCTGGCTGGAAGTGAAGCTGATGGGATGTGCTTTCGTATCTATAAAACCCGGGATACACCAAGTGGATGTCAAAGAACTAGCGGCGACGAAAGCTGACTGTGTTGTCGCCTCTCGTCGGCTGGGTCTCGGTCAAAAAGCTGTGCTTGAACACACCAAAACGACTAAAGGTGACCGTCAACTAGAACAAAAAGCTCAAAAGCGGCCCTATGGCTGACCGTCGGCTTGGTGTGGACTGGATTTTTGGCATCTTTCTGAGGATATGTGAGTGGTGCTTGTCCACTGTGCTTGGCTGTTCTGAGTGGTTGTTAGTGTGTTGCGAGACGGTTGCTAGGGTCGTCTGGGTAGTTGTTAGGTAGCTTATTGCTGGTCCAATCGAAAGCCTATCCAGTCTCAGTGATTTTTTGTTTTGTTTTTGTTTTGTTTGTCTATTAAAGAGATTCACTCGAAATTGTAAATTCTATCATTATTTACCCATGTCATTCATAAGAACACATCCCGTCTATACAATAAAAATCAATGGGATTCAGTGTTGTTTGAACCCAATATCTTCTAAATATCTTTTGTGGTCCTCAGAATAAATAAATGGCAGTGGCTGTTTACTGAGTGAAAATAGCGATAGATTAGATTTACACTATGTAAATAGCAGCATTTTCTTTCCAATAGACTTTATAGATATAGTTAGATGCTATTTATACTTATAAATAGTGGAAGATAATGTTTGCACCTCAGTGTTGTTGGACATTAAACTTATTCAATAATAACAGTGTAAATGATTATATTTATTACAATTATTAAATGGATGCCAACTTATTGGGACATTAAATCCCTCCCTAACCCTACCCGTTAAACACTTGAATTATTAAATGCACATTAGACACTTTATTTCAACTTTTCGAATATTTTCCTAATCTGTTCAAAAAAAAAAAAAAAATCCAATCTGATATGTGATGGGAAAAGTATGAAAGCTTGTTTCCGCCACAGAATAAAAAATAAACAAGGTAATTGTGACTTTTTATCTCACAATTCAGACTTTTTTTCTCACAATTGCGAGTTTACATCTTGCAATTCTGAACTTTTATCTCAGAATTGCGTGATATAAAGTCGCAATTGCGTGTTATAAACTCAGAATTCTGAGGAAAAAATTCTCAAATTTTACACAATACACAATTGAGAGTTTATATCTCACAATTCTGAGAAAAGATGTCCCAAGCACCAGGGCTGGGTAAAAAAATATCGATTTCTCGATTTTAATCGATTCTCATTTTTACGAACCGATATCGATTCTTAAATCCCAAGAATCGATTAGTCATCCTGTTTTCAGTTGATGAATGAATGGAACATTGTAGCGCACATCCCATCCAATAAATTGCATTATACTATGGTCTGGGTGAATACTCGATTCTGATTGGCTACAGGGTGTCCATTAAAAAGTGATAGAGGACACCTAGTAAGGGAGTTCTGGTGAAACTGACTGTTTACCGTTCGAAATTAATAAATAAATGCGCTGGCTACATCAGCTGTGAGTAACCATAGCAACAGGCAGTAAACTGAAGGCTTCTACGAGCTGAGCGGACTATAAATATCTCCGGTTGCTAAATAAACCGTCAGGCGTAACCAGGGAAACCAAGTTATTGTTTGTAAAAACTTTAGATTTCGATTGTAAAACTAATTAAAATATAAACTAATGTTTTAAAAATGTGTTATTTGGCAAGTGACCATGGTATAAGCGGGTTAATGCCCTTCGAGGTGTCCATTGTCAGGTATTAATGGACTTCGGCGGAGGCAAAGGACAAACGCTTTGTTACTATTGATATGAAACAAAGTCTCAGATTTCAAATTACGTCCATTTTCTTACGAAATTCAAAAACATAAATACCGTGTTGTCGCTGTGGCGTGAGATCGCTCTGGCTCAGCTCTAGAGAAGCACATGATCTTCTCTTCCGCCTTAATAACACCAGTTACAGCGCGAAATAAACATGAATGAGCATCTGAAAGTGTGTTAAAAGGTAGAGTACAACGTATCGAAATCCGTATCATGTGACATAGAATCGCAAACGTCAGTAAATCAGCTTGTAAACAATGTCATGTAACGTCACATTTACCTCAGAAAAACACATCCAGTGACCATAAACTCATTAGTTAGCTAGAAAAATTTACTCTAGAGAGGAGCATTTTGCTAAATATATGCACCATATTACATATTCATTATAATTTTTCATGTTATTCCATTTTTAATGCATGTTTGAATAAATCTGGCAGGTTTTTATGACAGCCACCATTTAAATGTTTATATGTCATATATTTGTATTATTATAAAAATAAATAAAAGTGTAATTTAAGTGTTTGTATACAAATCAGTAATTTTTTACCTTCAATATTATAGTAGGCTAATGAAGCCTATAGGCTACCACTGACTCCCATAGTTTACAGCAGTAGTTACGAGATTTGTTTTCCTTGAGAGAATTTGCCATGTATTGTCCCTGATATCCAAAATAATCAATATTGAATCGAATCGAAATCGAATCGAATTGCAAGCTTGTGAATCGAAATCGAATCGAATTGTGAAATTTGTGTCAATACCCAGCCCTACCAAGCACACAATTCTAATGTTCTCATTTTATGCAGCCTATTTGACAGAACATGTTGCTCTTTACTGTATTTTCCAATCACATTTCAAGCAATTCAAAAGCATCATGGCGAACAGTGCACATCTGAAGTGTCTCAGCTGAAGGAAAAAATCCATTATTTATTGACTTTAATATATTGGCCAAATTTTCTTATTGAGCCGATAACGATAACATTTAAAAATTTACTTTTTTATTTACTGATACCGATATGGAGGCCGATATATCGTGCATCCCTAGAACAACACGAGGGTAAGTAAATGATGACGGAATTTTCATTTTTGAGTGAGCTACAGTACAGCTCTGGTCCTTCATTTACTGTAACGTAAAGGGGATTTTTTTTAATCAATTGGACTGTTTTATTATCCACATGGCAAATCACAAGTCCGACTGCTTGGAAAAGTAATATCATCAGTTCTTAACAACCCCCACAATTTGCACCATCAGCACAAAAAATACAATGCAGGACAAAACCTAAACCTATGAAGCTTAACTGAGGATTTTATGGTCTGTGGTGGAAGACGAGTTTATCTGTGAATAATTTATTTTCCCCCCAAAGAATTTTCATTTTTAGATGCACATTTCCTTTAAAGCAGCTTGGCATCCATTTTGATTTGGCTATTGTGTCGAGGGTGACATTCAGATGCTGTGTGTGGTGGCAGTTTTAAGAGCTGATGACACAAAGTAGGGCTGCAAGATTTGGGGAAAAGATCTATTCTCGTAACATTGCGATTAAAAACAAACCATTTTTTTGCTGTAATTGTTTATAGGGCTGCACAATTTGTCAAATGTTGTGATTTATATATAATAAAATGTATTAATAAAAAAAATATATATATATTATCAGGCCATCCTTAAAAATATTTTGGTTTGCCGTAACAGCCAAAAAAAAAGAAAAAAAGGGTTGTTAGGTCGGTCTATATATATTTTTTTTTTCAAGATTTAATGTAAAAAAAAAAAAAGTACAATTTTGGTCACAGTGATTACGTAGGTATGAATTTAAAGGTGCTGTAAGCGATGCCACGCGTTTTTTAGGCCAAAACATTTTTTGTCACATACAGCAAACATCTCCTCACTATCCGCTAGCTGCCTGTCCCCTGAACACACTGTAAAAAACCGCGGTCTCTGTAGACACCACAGGCTCCACAAACGGCAACAAAAACAAACTGGGCTCACCCGCACTACGAAACACAACAAACAGTGCTCCAGCCAATCACCGGCAAGAAGTATTTGAGGGGTGTGGTTTGGGGGTTAGTGCGCGTGGACATGAAGGGGGTGTGGAGGAGAGAGAAGCATGAAGAGGGAAGTTTGAATTATGGCCGACACACGACCAAAGAGACGACGTTCCGATGTACAAATTGCAAAGAAGAGGGACAAGGATAAGGAACGCGCGAAATACCGAATTTACATCGGACAAACTTCGAAAGGTGGCGAGAACTCCGCCGGCAGAAGGGCTTCCGATCCACATTCAGTTGCTCTGTTTTTGCAGAACAGGTAAATCCATATTTCTTTCTAAACTGACGTTCATGTTCGCCAAACCAACACAAGGATGTAATTAGCTAGAACTATGCAGTCAGCGTTAGCTTTGGTGAATACAACATATATGTTTCAGCTAGCGATCAATCTCTATTGTAAATGATCAAGCAAATTCACAGTAGGGCGACAATTTGTGTGAATTATTGTTTTCATCCACTGCTTATGAATTTGAATGTTCATTTATAGGCTGTTGACAACTTTGACTAAATTTGTTTACGACGCCGCCGTTGTTTATTCTCACTGGGAAACGCGAAGCTACGTTTTCTTGCTATTATTGCGTCCTTGTATGGGAGCTATAGTTATAGCTTCAGGTGGCGAAACGATTTTAAAATAATGTTTATCTTTTTCTGCATTCTGTTCTGCATTATATAAAACCCTTTATCTAACTTGGCGACATTACACATTGAATGAAGTATTCAATGTAAACTTGTAAACAATGTAAACTCAGTACACTTAACTTTGTTTGTAGTGACTAGACTTTCCTTTATGCCGGAAGGGAGGGGAGGAGGGAGGAGACGGGATGAGGAGGAGGGAGGGTCTAGCTAGCCTCCGTTTTGTTTGACAACAATTCGAATGTCAACAAGAAGTTACGACTCCCAGCATCGCTTACAGCACCTTTAAGCTAATTTGCATATCGGGTCTTCACTGACAGTTTTCCAGAACTTCATATATATATATATATATATATATATATATATATATATATATATATATATATATTATATATAAACACCACCATGAGCTGCTCACGGGTAAATGAACACAGTATCGCGCCTCACTCTGAAACACACAGCACATGTATTTATTTAATCAAAAGGCATGCTTTGTGATTTGATAATCACACTAAGCTGTATCTCGATTCTGGTTTTATTTTGATTAATCATCCAGCCCTAACACACGAGATGCAAGTTGGATTCTAAATATTAAGGAATTCCATCTATTTGTCTCATATTTTTTTCTCTTTCTTTCTTTTCCCTTCACTATGGCAATACTTGCATGCTACTCTTACTATTTCCGCAGGATGTATACTATGCAAAATATGCAAATGATCTATATGCATGGAATACCCGGATGACCTGCTACAAAATGTGCAGAATAAATGTACATGCTCCATAAAACTGCACTGTATCCCATAATGCAATGTCCTCCATAAACTATGGTCAGTGAGCTGTAAGTAATTACACATTTTTTATTTGTCTTTCTTTATTGGATCAAATAAAAATGTAAGATAATGACCAGATGTCACTCACAGACAAGGTTTTGTCATAGTACTGTTTGTAATGCGTACTGCCTAGTAGACATACAATGATTTCAGATCAGTATGTAGTAAGCAAGCATCTCTCTCTCTATACACACATTCCAGGGCTCGCAAAATCGCCTGCCCGACGTCCCGGGGCTATATTGTTTTCCATTCGGGCTACCAAAATGTATAACCGGCCTGCCCGACGGGCTATCTGAAATACTGTTCGCTTCAGTCTTGTTATAATCAGATTCAGCGCGTTCTTCATCTTCAATCCGCAGTGGCTCCGAGCAGAGCGCACGTCAGAAACAGAGGACAGGGTGTGCGTGTGTGTGTGTGTGTGTTCATCTGAGTCTCATTGGTCTGTCAATGTCAGAATATTTGAGATGACCAATCAAATCAAAGTAGGCGGACTTTATATACACAGAAGCTTCTGACCGCGAATTTGAGCAGAGCGACTCGCTGCAGTTTACGGTCGAGTGCGAGATAAGATGTAAGTAGCTAAACTAAACATTTCATTAGGTCATAAATGTGAAACGAATGACAAAAATTATCAGACAAACGAATATACTTTTGTTGAATTTCGCCATTTTGAACTGAAAATAGGCCTATGTAACGTGACTAATAATTAGTTTGCTGTCATTGTGAGGGGACATTAACAGAGCATTAACAAAGCCGTTTTCATGTTGGGCACAAGATTAATAATGAATGTGTACATGTTGAGAATTAATATACAATTTGTAGCCTTCAGTAAATTAAAAAAGTTCAGCTTTAGGAGGGGAAGAGACAGGGCAAGATGAGGAGACTGAGAGAAAAAGAAAGTGATGGATAAGAAGTGAGAGCAGGTATTGACAAATAATCTACTGCCCACTGACGTTTTTTAAAGCTAATTCTCTTCTTTTTTTTTTTTGGCCTTAAAATGTCTTGAAATGGACATATCAGAGAAATAAAAAAATGTAACCCCCTAATAACCTTAAATGCAGGACCTCTTTGATTATAAAGCCCTGTCTACGGCCCTGTATTAGGAATAAGATCAATAATGAATGTGTACATACTGTGAATGAATTTAATAAACTTAGGCTACCTAGCTTTCCTAGTAGCTTTCAGTAAATTAATGCGTCTGAGAAAATGATTCATAAATCAACCTATCAGATGACCCTATGTTTACTTCACTGACAGACAAAAATGAAAAGCCTATATCAATCAAAGCTCAGCTTTAGGAGGGGAAGACAAAGAGAATAGGAGTGTGATGCTGATGAGGAGAGAAAAATAATCAGCTGCCCACTTACATGGTTTAAAAGCTATTGTTATCCATTTTTTTTGGGCCTTCAAAACATCTTAAAATGCACATATGTAGATCAGAGAAAGCAAAATTTTCTCAAACCCCCCTGACTGAGTATGAGTGAGTATTAGACCCTAAACTAAAGTGTTACTTTTTTTTTTTTTTTTCATACCCTCATTGGGGGCTGAGCCACAGACACAGACAGATGCATATTTGTTGATATTTTGTGTTTTGAAAAAGTTTTTGATTCATTGTTTTGACTCCTAACCAATTTTCTACATTGAAAATTGTCTTTTTATCTGGGCTAGTAAAATTCATTTCGGGCTACCAAAATCTGAAGAGTGCCTGCCCGAAGGGCTACCAGCGATTTTGAAATTTTGCGAGCCCTGCGTCGGTCTTGTCCTCATTGTTCCCGTTTGTAGTCGCGCACTGCCCTCTGTAGGAGAGCTGAGGCAGTGTGTGGCGTCGGGTGTGTTTCCTGTCATGCTGATTATTGCAGTGTGTTGGGAAATGATCACGTGTCCTCAAGGACTGAGCTGTTGATTAGTGTATCCAGCATAAAATCTCTTTAACAGCGGAACAGATTTGGTCTTAATCATCCCCCCTTTACGCATTAAAGATGTGATGAGTGTGTTGGCATGAGATACTAATGACTCTATTGTATCAAAGACATGAGAAAGAACGTTTAGTTGTTGGCCAAAATTTTACACAATTTTACAGTTGGGGTTGTGCAAATCTTTATTAACAATGTATATTAACTGTATAAACGAACAAAGCTTTGTTTTTGTTTCATTACTCTTGAAAAAGAAGTGCACTTGTGTACTTTATATCTTAAAAGTACATTTAAAAAACTGTACTAGCAGATAATATAATATTAATGAAATACAAGGCCACTTTCATGACTGTTTTTTTATTTTAAAAATACACTTTTAAATGTATATTGTAGTTTTAAAGTTTAATTTTAATTTAATTTTCTTTTGTGTTGACTAACATACTAAAGCACATGTAAAGTACTTTTTTAACTTGTGTTTTATTTGATCTTACATTAAAAGGTAAAAGACACTATATTTAAAAATGACTAAATTGAAACTTCATCTTTATAAATGTTTAATTACAAATAAATTGAAATACATGACATCCAAAGTTCAATAGACATACGTTATATTTTAGTTTGCCATAAATGCTTGTCAGTACAGTAACTTTTACCATATTTCAAAGATAACAGAAGTAATAATTATGAAAATACATATACTTATGTACAAATGTCCTACTTAAAGGGTCAAAAAAGCAGTCTAAAGTTCAGCTAATTTAATTTAATATAAATGTAAACTATAATACATTTTCATTTAATTGCATGTCTGAATGCATGAAAACATTACATTTATTTTGCATTTAAGTATATTCTTTTCAGGCATTTTATTACCATAAGTATTTTTTTATATTTTTATTTTTTGTGTGCAAGGTTATTGCTTAGTCTTTCAAATGAACTGTCATTTTTAATTACTAAATTTGTTAATATTGGCTTTATCATGACAATATCAAATTGACAATACACAAATGGAATGACATTTGCAAGTGCAGAAAATGATAAGAAATATACTGGACCATAAACTGAGCAGTTTCAGTAGGGTCCTCAGTTGCTCGGGCCCTAAAATTAGACCATGTCGGAAATGTTAAAACTCAGTCCATGAGAGTGACGGATATTACTTATTTGTAGGGCAGCCTTTCCTTCCGTCATATAAAAGCCTGTTTAATAATCTCTAGGGAGAGATCTTGGTGTTGTTTGTAGTGCAGTGTTTTTCTGGATTTTCATCTTCATGGGATTTGCTCAGAGCTCTTTGTTGTAAAGCGCTATTAAGTGTACTGTGTTCAGTCCTTAGGGTTTATAAGAAAAACACTTTCATGTTCTTGGAAATACTTTATTACCCACATGTACGCTGTAGTTTGACATTCTGTGCATTCACAGGGCAATAGTTCAACATACTGTATATTTGGAACAAATAATGTGTCTTGCTAATTATTAAATAGAAAGCTTTGAAATGTAATATAACAATGCATCATGCTGGATCAGTGGGTTAAAAACAAAAGAGAGGTAAAAAAAAAAAAAAAAAGTAAAATACAGTACAGGGCTCACTGATAAAAATTCTCTGCTTGATTTACTTAAAAAATATGATTTTTTCCCCCCCATAATTTTATTACGTAGTTCCAACAAGACTAGTCTTTGTACAAACTACTTAATTTTTCTGTTTGTTGAAATTAAATTTGCACATAAAGTCAACTTAATTTTAGCATTGCTTTAGTCATTTGTGTGTGTGTGTGTGTGTGATTTACATAACTTTAAGAATTCTAAATGTGTATTTTTGATTGAATCCAACTTAATTTTTATATTTCCATATTACAAATTTCAAGTGGGATAAATGTATAAATGCAAATAGTTCATTTTTTACTACTATTTACTAGTTCAACACTGGTACTTGTAAACAGAATGCCAGTAGAATGTACTCATCAAATATGGAAATATAGTTATTACATTACATAAAGCTGACATTTTGGCCATTTGATAGTAAAAACTGACAAGGTCAGTATATAAAAAAAAAGTATAATAAAATATATCCACCTCACAGGTTGAGACATTGTGTACAATAGAAAATTGTGCTTCATGATGGTTCTAGATGAAAGCTCATTAAGTGAAAGTTGATAGGCTTTATTGTCTTCAGGAATATGGGCTGAGTCCCAATTCGCCTACTTATACTACGACCTAAAAGTATGTACTTTTTTTGTGATGAAAAAGTACATACTTTTGAGTGTGTAGCAAAAGAGTATGCACGTTCTGGGACATACTTCGATGACGTCATGCAACGTAAACGAGAACGTGGGTGCCTAGTTACGCACACCACGACTGTTAACAAAACATTTTACATTTCATTCTTTCTTATATATCCAATATAATTTTATTTACTATTCCCATCTTTTTTTCCACAATACATTTACAATGTGTTTTACCAAATGTAGGAGTGAAGCAGGGCGTCGTCGTAGATCAACCAAACGCAGGTCGTTTGTGAGGCTGCTGGTTCTGACGTTCATGTGCAAATGTGTAACGAAAGCTACTTATTTTCTGAGTTAAAATATTTAAAGTTTATAGTGTAACTATTGTTTAACGTATTTTATACTTAATCTTATACTTATGTATAATACTTAAAAATACCCAGATGAAAATGAACCATGCTTTTACTATAGTAAAAGTGTAGTAACCCTGTTTCTTTGGTTGGACTGATAAAGTTAACATTTGTACAGCCACAGTATTACTACAAATAAGTCAGACAGAAACATCAAAAGAAATACATAAAAAAGACACTTGCATGACACTGTACTAGAGCTTTTTTATTTATTGTTTTATAGCCTGATAACCCCAATGAGGCGCTCAGTATCTTCATCGGACCCTACAAGATAAACACGGTGCTTTATTGGCACAACATAAACCCATTAATATTACGAGACAATAAAATATAACTTTAATTAGGGTTAAACATTTGAATTCTTACACTTAAAAACTGAGGGCGCATCTCCGTTGCTGCATCCGACTGCCTTTACATCACCAGCACCATCACCACAAAGCTCCTCCCTCCCGCACGCAATGGGTTGTGGGCAATATTAGCCGTTAGAGTGTGCATTGATCTGCACTTCGAATTCTAACCGGAAATAGTAGACCATCCGGGAATCTTTGGAATACTCATTTCAACATACTACGATTTGGGACGTACTAATTCTAGTTTCGCATACTATTTAGGACGGATAGTATGCGAATTGGGACTCAGCAATGGTCACAAAACTTCCCTTATTCCACTATATCTTGAGATATGCATGCGGTGGCCAATCTGTCAGTCTCAACCAACCGGATGTTTAACTACATTTCAACACTTTCAGTAAGGACACTTTCAATAATAAAAAAATAAAAAAAAGACATTTACAGAATATATTCTATACAATTGTGTTTTTCAGTCCTGTACAGTAACATACTCTAAGACTTTAAAACAACACGCTCACAAATATGATCCCCATGTGAAAATGGAGATCTTCTAAGAAACCTACATTTCAGTTTCTTTGGGTTTCTATTAAAATAAGTTTGCATTGTGCAATATATTTTCCATGAGTAACGTTTCTGACTTCTTAACTGTCATCTTTCCTTCAACTGCACCTTAAACATTAACAGACTCACAAACATAGTCCCTATATGAAAATGCAGCAGTTTTGGTTTTTAGGCCAGTAAGCTGATCTTGAGATCGTGGATTTTGGAGGACATGTTTTTGTTAACATTATGTGGTTGCTGTGGTAGTTTTGAGCGGTGTTGTGATTTACTTATTTATAAAAAAAAAATTTTTTAAAAGGACATTGTCTTGTGTTTTGAACAAATGCAGATTAATTAAAAACTAGATATATTAATGTAAAGATACAAACGTAACATTTTATTGTTAATATCACACATTTGAATTGCATAACATTTACATCCACTCAGATTTATTTTTTTCAGTGCTCCAGACTAACATTTGAGAGCAGTACAACCGGTGCCACTGAGTTCTACAATGAATTATTTTAATTTTTTTTGCTTATTTTTGGTCAAGAATTTGTAAAGAATTTTACGGGCTCATTCTACTCATCACATTAAAAATAACATTTAGAGCTTTGGATGTGCTGGAAAAAGTATCAAGCACTTGAAAGTCCTTTTTTAAAAGGTTGTGCGAACCCTGAAACTACAGTAATAAAGTAAAAACATGAACTATTTTTGCCACAAAACCATGGTTACAGTTAGCGTTACTACATTAAATCCATGGTGATTGTTGGTGATTTATGGATTGAAAAGCCTTCTATAACTTGTTCGTTCATGGCACAATTTTTCTCCTGGTTTCCACATCAGCTCTGTTTAATCTGTTATGGTTTATAACAGATAATTCTACGCTGAATTTGAATGCTTCCCACTAGATCTCGCTACGATGTTATTAATACTGCGGTGAATTTAAGCGCCTTCTCACGGGATCTCCAGCACGGTGTAGAAACGGTTCTTTTAATTCACTTGTGACTGATTTGATGTAATTTCTTTGAAAGTCTTCACAAAAATTGTAGGCTATACAATTCTTAAATATAAAATTGTTCAAAACAACATTGTGTTTATTCCTGTACTTCCATAAACCGCACAAAAAAACAACAACAACCTCTTCTCTGAGAATAGATAACATTTTAAATGGTCAATCTTTCTTTTAATTTCAATATATTCAGAAAAGCAAAAATTGTATTCAAAGCTACAACATCCCCCTTTGATTAAGTGGAGAGAGCACTTTTTCACATTAAAACTCAGAAGGTTCTGCTGATGCTGTAAAATGGCGGCACCAGTGCAACCACTAGCAAAATTGAATCGCACCACCAAGAATAAAGGTCACAGTCTGGAGCCCTGCAATCAAACTGATATAAAAATTGATCATTTTGATCTGGATTAGCCACATTTAAAGCCATTGTAAAGTAGCCAACATACACAGATTTGTAACTGCATGTAAGTTGAACACTTTGAAAATGCACAACACTCATGGCAATCCGTAACTATTTTACGTTTTGCGAATTTTTGGCTAATTTGTAAAATGTTGTCATCTCATTTGTACACCCTACTGATGATTAGGCTTAGGGGTGGAACCTCATGTACACTTTTACAGTTACAAATAAATCACATCAAATTCATACAAAAATTCATACAAAATTGTCACTCCAGTTTCTTTCTTCACATGAGATCCTTTTAAAATGCACCAATTTACGACATTGCTGCTCAACTGTAAAGGACTACGCTTCATTACCTGACTTAAACACTGATTTGTACCCGTTCAGGCCGAAAGGAAGTCAAGAGCAAAGCACGAAGCTCAAGAAATAGAGATGGTAAACAAACACTCAAATTGGCGAAGCCACAATGGCGGAAATGCCTTGAATAATTACACTAGCCAGCTGGCTATGTAACAAAAACGTTTGCTAGCGCTAGCTGTTAAAATAACTAGCTAACAACACTGGCAAGCTAGATAACATTGAATCCTGTATCTAACTAACAAGCTAATACTACTTCCCTCCAACTCACATTGCTGCACTGTTCCGAAATCCTTTCAAAGTTATGTAGCTAAAGCCACATTAAATGTCGCTAGATGACTGCGGTAATCATTCAGTGCCATGGTATGTATCAAAGCAATGTAGCATAGGATTGCTACCTAATATTACCTCAAGTGTTTTTTTTGTAAGGCTGTCTATTCCAGTGAAGTATTAATTTTATACTTACCCTGAATAACCCTTATGTTCCACCTATAGTTTGAGGCTGATTTTCTGAATTCAGCTACTAAAAGAAAAGTGCCATGTCAGTGAATAGCGACTGTAATTGGGTTAGACATGCTGCCTTTTCGGCACTGTATGATGCCCTTATGTTATCGCTTAAGGCAAGCATGAGGAATCATGCTACATCGCTCATGAAATACTAATGAGGTGCTGACTCAGTACATTGAGTCTGAAACAACACAAACTCAACCCTGCAGCAGAGTATGAGAAGTGCAGTAAGACAATATTCAACCTGCTTTGATATGCTCTTCTTCTGTCCTCATATGACTTCTGATGTGGTGACATGGCCTATAATTTGATTTAGGTTGGTGTCGTTGCCTAGTGGTTAAAACAATTTCATGCACTTGCTGGGGGGGACTATGGGGCAGCATATGAGTAAGAATAATGTTGAAACAGAATTTGTACACTAATTGCAGTAAAGAATCCCATCGTTCATCTTGGACCGTTTTCAGACTTGTTGAACTTTGTTCTGAGGGGACTTGAAGGGAAATAAAATTAAACAAACTAAAGAAGAAAAAGTGTCAGGTTTCAAAACAAACGCTCCAAACGAGCCAGTTTTGAAAAATAAGGTTGGGTTGAAATAATGATTTTTCGATTTTAATTGATTCTCATTTTAATTGATTCTCATTTTGATGAACCGATATCGATTCTTAAATCCCTAAACTGTATCTAAACTGTGATTACATCTATAATTACACTTTTGAGACTTCCCTTTCACCTTAAACTTCAATAACAGCAAAAGTGTTTTACAATACCTTAAAGGTAGACTGGGTAAACCCAGCCTGATCTAGCGGCGATTTGATTTCGCCCTGCAGCTCAGGCTGGACACCTGTACATTTATCTCTGCTGCTTCCTTTACAAATATGTGGGAACCAATCACAAACTGGCTTATCCACCTGGCGCTATTGGAGGGTTTAATCCAATCCAATTCCAGAGCCGCTACGGCTCTGTCCAATTCCTTTTAACCTCTCGACGATGCTCAATGGCTTCTCTTTAGCAAATAAATCACTCGAGTGGGTGTAAATACCACTAACTTTTTTTTTGTTTTGTTTTTTTCATAACCTGCATAAATCGCTGGATTCCATCACTGCTTCTGCAAACCGCTGATCAACACATTTGGTTACACATTTCCTGCCTGGAGTTTTCGCGTCGCTCTGCAAAGTACGTCACCCGGATCGCTGGTCTGATTGGTTGAAGGACTATCCAATTGCGTACAGAGTCATTTGAACTCTGCCCGTCGATCATGCCTCTTGTGCAGTAGAAAATACAGAACAGACTCCCAGACCAATGTTCAGTCTTAAAAGACTGAGCTTGGTCTGGTGATAGCCAGACTACCTTAAAGGGATAGTTCACCCAAAAATAAAAATTGTCAACATTTACTCACCCAGGCTGTTCTAAACCTGAGTTTCTTTGTTCTGTTGAACACAAAAGAGGATATTTTGAAGAATGCCAAATGACTTCCATAGTATTTTTTGGGGTAACTTTATTGTAAGGTAACGTAGTTACACATTACTACATGTACTTACTATAGTATTAACAGTAAATTATGCATAATTACAAGTAACTAACCCTCAACCAAACTCTAACCCTATTCGTAACTATACAGTAAGTAGGCTACATGTAGTTAAATATTTCTCAGTACTTATTTGAGTAAGTACTACTTCACCGTGAAAAAGGGTGTAACCATTTTTTCCATACTATGGAAGTCAATCAAAGCCGTGTGTCCACCACAGGAACTTTACCCAGGAACTAGGAACTTTGGGGGTGGTACTCCGTGTGTTTTGACCGCAGGAACCAGGGTCTCAATTAAGTTCTGTTTAAAAATGTCCCCCTCAGAAAGTCCCTGCATGCGAGGTAGTACTTTTTCAAAGTTCAGGAACTCTCGGGGGTGGGACTTGGCGCTGAACATGCTGATTGGTTGACTCCACGCTGCATTTTGATTGGTTGACTCCACGCAGCATTTCATTTCATCCACCATTTTTTTAAATATTTTGCGGTGCGTGCAGTCCTACATCACCGGACTAATTTGCCTAATCTTCAAGGTACTTTAGACCGCGGTGGGAACGCAGAAAGCAACAGATCTGGGGGGAAAAAAGTTCCTTGAACAAATTGTTCCGGGTAATTTTGGTGGTAACATGGCTAAACTGTGCCTTCAGTTGGACTCTCTGCAATGCTGTCTCACATATTTCATGAAAGGCCCTTTATGTAACCCTGCTGGAAATGAAAGAGGATACAAATATGGCTTCCAAGTGGGGCTAATGCAAACAGAAAAACAGATGGACACAGCTGCTTACAAGAGGTTTTCCGAGCGGAGATGAGACCAATTTTTGAGAAGTGTCGGTGAAATGGTGAAAGATCTCGACAGATACTTCTGTTAAGTTTGTTTCTTTTTGTTGTCTTTCCAGTTGGTCATCATGGCCGGGACGGTGCTGCTGGCGTACTACTTTGAATGCACAGACACGTTTGGGATCCATGTGCAGGGCTTCTTCTGTAATGATGCTGACCTGATGAAGCCGTACCCCGGGCCGGAGGAGAGCAGCTTCATCCCTCCTCTCATCCTCTACTGCGTGGTCGCAGCGGCACCCACTGCCATTGTGAGTAGACATGGCTCAAGATCGTCCAAGACTAGTCCTCCAAACTAGTTAACTGACTAGCTAATTACTGAGGTCTACTTTTTTAGATTTTTTTTTTCTGTACATTTTGTTTTTTAGTTGAAGTCATTTTACAAGTTAATGAGGTAAAGATCAAGTTACCTAATATTAACAAATTAAACCTTTTTGTAAAGTGTTACCTTTTAAATTATTTATTTTTTTCTTCAATAAAGTGTATGTTTTCTTGTTTGTGTTGGACATGAACACCAGAGGGCACTGCAATACCAACACACACAAATACTACATGCATGCTTTTTTTGTGTTATAGTGTAAAACATAAATGGGAAATTAAATGTAATCTCCAGAGTGGGGTTTCTGTGCAGTCTCCCATATCCTTTTAATAGGCACATGGGCCATAAAACATCAACCACTAAAGAAAATTAGAGTGAATATATTTCATTTTTGCTGAAAATGATGATCTTGTTTGGGCCAAATGTGCTATGAAGCTGTTAGGAGTTATACAGATTAGACAGACCATGAGGATGTGTATAATAATTTAATTGTACATTTTATCAAGCATAACTACAGTCCACCGCTGAAATTTAAGTCTGTAAAAATGTAATGCTGTAGGTTGAAATGAATATATTTAGTGTAGATCCTTGTCATGATTCTGACTTTGGTTTGGTCAATCAGTCTCCAAACAAAATTAAGGAAATTAAGCTTTTATTTTTAGACTGTTATGATTTATTTTCCATTCTGAGGTTATTTTCACTGCAGAAGAAAATGTGAAGTGTGTTTCCAGAACCTGAAGCTCGGGTGTTTTTGGGTGGGCGTTTACTGGCTCAAAAACCCACTGTCAAGTCTCTGTGATATTCATATGAGGTTTATTGCTCGTTTTATTGTTGTCCAGGCAAAAATCTGATGGTGTAAATAAGTAACACACCTCTCCTCAACAAGCCTCATGATCTCCTTAGTACATAAATTAAAGCAGTACAACAAATACTACTACCATACTTTATAAATATTTTATTAGTATTATTATTTATGTTGTTTTTAAACTGTGGTAATATGAATTGGGAATATGTATGGAAGCTTGTTTATGGCACAAAATAATTTTTTTTTTTTTTACAATTCTGACTTTTCTTAAGAAACAAACTTTATTTTCTTGTTTTTCTCAGAATTTTGAGATATAAACTTGCAATTGTGAGAAAAAAGTTTATACCTCACAATTCGGAGGAAAAAAATCACCTTGTTTGTTGTTTTATTTCACAATTCTGAGTTTACAGCTCACAGTTCATACTTCTTTTTTCTCACAATTATGATATATAAAGTCAATAATATAGAGAAATAACCCTGCAATTGAATTGCAAGAAAAATCAGCACTGCGAGATATAAGCTGGGAATTGCGAGGGGGGGGGAAGTCAGAATTGTGAGATAAAAAGTTTTATTTATTTTTATTAGCTTTTTTTTTTTATTCTGTGGCGGAAACAATTTTCCGTAGATATGCATACTGTAAGTAAAAAATATATATTTATTTTTGCATAATTTTATATAACAATTGATTTATTATATGGCATATGATAGCTTTGATGAAATTCAGGCTGAATATGTATAAATCTATATCCAACCTGTAAGTTTCTTGTACCTTTTTCAAACAGTTTTGGACATTCCTAGTGTAGTTATTAATCTTTATAACCCTGCCTATATCTCAAGCAACGGACTGGAGTTTCATCTGTACTGTACTATTCTAAGAGATGAACACTGCAGTCCAATTCCATCATTCCCAGCACAGAAAACAGCTTTAAACAAGCCAGAGTTTTACTCTAGAGATAAAAAGAACTGCAGAAGCTGCATCTGGTCTTGAATTTTTTCCCCTCCTTGTGACACAAACTTTATTTCTCCTCTGTATGGCAGAAAATAGAAAACCTCTTGCATTTGGTAACTTGAGAATTGGTCAGTGGCTGAGTAATATCTGACTTCAAAGTGGCCTGTGAAATGCTGTATCTTTTAGGTGAAAATTCCCCAAAAGGCTCTACTTTTGTCGTCATCATTCTTTTCAGCTCAAACACACTTCCTTTCTATGCAAATTTATTCCATCAACAGGTTTTTCTTAGTAAATTCCGACTTTTAACTTTGCTATTATGTTTTATGTTTTGCCGTTTGTATAGAGACGTACACATGTGCAACGTGAGTGATGCTGTGGGAAACATGCATCCAATTAAGCAAATCTACTTTATTAAACTGGCAAATTGAGATGTTTTTAAGTTTCGAAAAGAGTGTACACTATTTATATTGATTTTCTAATGATGTATGTCAATGGATATGAATCTTGTATAATTCCTTTGAAACCTTTGGGAGAAGAAAATGTACATTTTATCATTTACTGTATGCTATATCAACCCAGAATAGATGAATAAATAAAACACATTTTTGTGTGAGGAACAGAAAATGTATTTAAAGTCAGCATGAAACAGAAGTTGCGATTAGTTTCAATTGATTAGTTCAAAATGGCATATTTAAACGTTTTTTTTTCCCCGTTTTTTCCTGTGATTTGTTTATTTATTCATGCCTTAAGTTAAAATAGGTTTAATGTAACTACACCATTGCCTCATTTAGTAAACATGGAACCATGAATATTCAAATTAGCCCCGCCTCCACTCCCTCACACTAGCTTAGAGATCCACTCAGTCAACTCTACTGAGGTAAACCAAAGTCCCTTTCTATATCTATAGTCTTTGGGTAAATGCTGCATATGGCAAGTGGAAATATTGGTTTAATTCAGCCATGTATGTTTGAACCAGAAACTGATTCAGAAGAAGAGTATCATGTATCAGAAAGGTAATGTGTTTTAATTAGGGTTGTGCTGATAGACAATAGTATCGTGTGTCGACGATAGTCATTCTTGATGATTTCACCAGGAGTGCGCCGAAGCGTTCGTTTGGGTTCTTGGGGTGGTCCATGTTGAATCCAAAGAAATTAACTTGGTCCCACATTGAATCCAAAGAAGTTAACTTGAAGATGAAGTTGCCGGAAGAAGACAGGAGAATGTTGTCTCAAAGAGATTGAGTGAAGATCTGAACTAATCAGATACTCTTAAAGGTCCTATCAGTTCACCAAAGATGACCGGGAGAAAGTCTTTGTTCCATCTCATCCCCGTTTGCATGTTCATGCTGGCATGGAGAATTTGTGCAGTCTTTACACAAAAGTATGGTAAAAATATCATGATGCAATTTATCATAACATATTGTACACCATTGATTATAAAATCAAAAGACGTTAAAGCAGTGATACATCATCTTTGGATATCAACATTTGAAGTTACTCTAACATAACTAAAGAATCATAACTAGGCTAATAAAACATAGGGACATGCATAAAACACAGGAGAAATACTATAAATATTTGGGATTTTTTTGTGGGTAAGAATGAAGTAAATTTCCTTGTGTATTGGAAGTTTATCTCTATAAGTTTATCTCTATAGTCTTTGACCAAATGGCTCGTGCTGTCTGATCTGCTGTGCTGTCTCTGAGGGTTGCAGGCACAGTCTCTTGCTGAGATCTTTCAGGAGAGCAGAGGTGATAACAGCCTTTGAAGAGAACTGGTTTGAGGGCCGATGACAACGGGAGAGGAGGAAGGTTTTATGATGAGTCCATTCGTTACAGGCATTTGGTTCTGAATGATGTTCTGTATGTTGTAGCCAACACAATCTGCTATTTTGATTATTCATAATTAAGGATGAGCTTTTAGAGATTTGAGGAAAGTATGGAGAGAAAAAAAGAGCTGTGTAAAGATTCTTTGAAATGCTACTATTGTGTGCAATAAAAAAAAGAACAGCATACGGGTTTGGAACAACGTGAGGGTGAATCAATTATGACAATATACATTTATTTTTTTGGTGAAATATTGCTTAAATGTGTTTATAATATTTGATGTTTATGCCTTGAATATTGCTACTTTTCAACAAATGAAATCTGTGCCAGGTGACACAGTATGAATTTGGTTTGTACATCGTCATTATTATTACCATTAGTGCGAAACACCATGTTTAGTCACAGTTGGCTTAATACAAATAATACAAGGGCGAAGTGAACTGATCATTAGAGGTTCACTCAATTTCACGGCACAAAGGACTTCTAGAACCTGATTTTGCTCGTAAAATGGAGATAGAAACTCTTAGTACAAACTCTTTCAACAAAGAATTTCTAAATATGTCATTCTAACATTCACAATGTCCCAGAACATTACCTTGAAACTTCCAAGAATTCATCACGGTTATGATATCAAGATGTGATTGCCCACATTTATACATTGTATACAGGCCTGTGTGGCAGTTCAGCGACCCGTCCTGATATACAAAGTTTTGAACCGCTCCTGTTTTCACATGTGAGAACACAAGTTAAACAAGTTCACGTTTTCACATGTGAAAACAGGATGTCACAGACGACTGCCTCTCATATAAGCAATAAAAACACCAGCATAAAGTCCAGGCCTTGTCCTCTCTCGTCTTGCACTGTCATCACTCCTCTTTTTATCCTTCCGGATCCCCTTCCATGAGACTTTAGGCCATGTGGCACACAGGAGACACTCATTAGCACTCGCGCCACCGGCCTCGCTCTGTTCCCAAGGCTCTCGGCCCCGCCCTGCTTGCCACATACATGTTGTGGTCCATATCTTTACTGTGAAAGTCTGTTCGCAAAGTCTGCGCCAAAATTGCGACTGATTTACCATATAATCCACAGTGAAATGTACCAAACAAACAAATAATGCTAGTACTGAGACGTTCACATAAATAAGCACTTCATAAGCATTAGGATCCTTTGAAAGGTAATGAGATTTTTGTCCAGTGGTCCTGTATCTCCTCTTCTCTCATCTCACTAACGTGTCAGTGGGTGGGGCCAAAGATGTGATGTAGGAGCAGGCGTTGATATGATTCCCCAGAAGTGGTTTTTCGTTGCATTATTACGTCATAATGCGCCAAAATCCGAAATTAGTCGTCTTCGAAGCCTGGTTTCAATAAAAGCTGTTTTTGGACTGAGGAAGTTTTGAAACTTAGAGGATGTTTCTATAGTACAATGACCTCCTACATGCCAAACGATCAAGGGAAATTCAATTCCTCAATTCATGACCCCTTTAGAAGTACATTAGCAAAAACTAAATGATGACTAAACTGTCTTTAGATTGAAATTTTGAAACATTGATGTCAACAGCTGCTTTCTCACTGTCAGGCCAAACCATTCTTGTTTGCTGAACCTAGCCGATGCGGATATGGTTTGATTTTTCCACTGTGGGGCTGATAACAGAGCTCTCTGGAATGTAATACAAATGTGCCAGTCGTTCCCTTTGTAACGAAAAAGTTTACAGATGGTATGAGATTTTAATAGTGACTGCGTTATGGAGGATGATCAGATATTTCCGTTTTAAACTTGTTTACTTTGCTGAAATAGCGAGCTTGGCCAGCTACAGAGAAACTGGCAGCCAGGCAACAGACAAGTGACTAATCCGGAGTGGCGATGTGACATCACTACACACGTTCAACCTGCGTAGTCATTTTTGGGGTGGTTTTCATTTAGTGTGTGTACTTATCTTATCCACTGACAAACCTATTTTGACACTTAAGCCAATGCATTATTTCTTAATGGCTGATTAATCAACTTGGCCTGTTAATACTAATTATACATTATATAGAATGAAAATCTAAGCAATTCCACTAGTAATTCTTTAGTGAGCTCTCAGAAGTAAAAGTACAACACAGATCCCATGCGTCACTACGCACGCATTCGAACAGCACAGTTCAGCATGGTGAGCCAACCGTGATGAGAATTCTGGACCGGGAATGGTTTGTAATCGTGCCGAGCTTAATCAAGCTCAAGTGGATAAATCTGGAACCGTTCCTTACCGTTCTGGGAACTGTTCAGCCCGACATTGGGAAAATGACCATTTACACCACAGTGTGGAGATCACAAGACAACTTGAATAACATAATGACTTAAGAATATAGTTCCTCCAATTCAAGTAATGTGCAAAATCCCCAAAAATATAATAGACATGAATCTCACATTATGCATTAACTGCTTAAATCTTTTTTTTTTTCTTTTTTTTTTTTTCTGTCTGTAGATATTTGTTGGGGAGATCTCCATGTATATCATGAAGTCCACTAGAGAAGCCCTAATAGCCCAGGAGAAAACCATTGTGACTGGAGAGTGCTGCTACCTAAACCCTCTCATCCGCAGAATCATTCGGTTCATCGGTGAGTCTTCTGTTTTCATTAGTATTCAACATTTCAGCTCAGTATTGTGTGGGTCCAGTATGGATTTTCCAGTTGTCACAACTGATGGCACCATGGTGAGATAATGCATAGTTGGAATTTTTGCTAATGCAATGACTGATTTCTCATAAATGAAGGCAAAACAAAATGCAACTTTTATTATAATGGGTTTAAGGGATGATTGCTGTAAATTTCTTGACATTTAAAAAAATATATATTGTTCATGTATTATAAATAATAAACAAGTTAATGATAAACAAAAACATTAGTCTGCAGTTGGCTTATTGAATGTAAAAAATTATTCAAATATGTGGTTGAATGGCGATATTTTTTTTTTATTCTTAACGAAGTAATTTTATTCTTAACATTTGAAAATTTTTTTTATTGGTGTTGGCATTGATAGTACTTAGTAAAAATATGCTTTTAAACAAATATCATTTAAAATAGACTTTGGGAACACTGTGTAAACATATTTATGATTACAAATTTGAAAGGGTGATGAAACCCTAAACTTAATTTTTCCGTAATTTTAACAGTTATGTGTGTTGAACATCATACCTTCCTTTTAGTTTAATAATATGAGAAAACTAGTAAATTTTAAGCTTTTTTGCGTTATTTTCATCTTCTGCGTTCAAATTTGTCTTCGTGTCAACATCACAGGATCGATGACTCAACCAGTGTTGTCAAAAATGTCAATATTTCGATATGTATCGTTACTGAAATATCTATGGTTACAATACTCCTTTCCTGCAGTATCGATACACCGAGACCAGCTGCTCTGTCTTGCTCTCTCTCTCTCTCTCTCTGATGGTGAATTGACACATATCTTGCATTATCACAGGTTTCGCACTCACACCAAAAGCGTGCGCTCCACTGAAGCCGCCTCTCAAATTGAGTGGCTTACTGCGCTTAAATGGTCAAATACACACAAAATGATGTGTGTATGACCGTCTTGGCGAGTATTCAGTTAAACACAGTCAGTTGTGGAACTTAAATAGTTGAGAAAAATAACGCTTGTTGTGTAACAGTATATTGGATCCATGCATAAGCTCTTAAAGTGACAGCAGCCTAATAAATCTGCTGCAAAAGAGAAAATCACCAGTGTTATTTAACATTTTATTACTTTAATAGTATTTCTGAATACTGAAAACTGCAGTTAGACCCACCTAAAAAACTGTTTTACATTTATCTTTATTCTATTGTATTTATTTGTGCTATCATTTGCAATTTGTTAATTTGTTCTTATTGTATTACTAACTTTTTACTTGTCTTTTTTTCTGTAAATTTAGTTCAGAATTTCAAATAAAACCTCCCTGTGCTATGTGTAAGCTCTATAATTATGAGATAATAATAAAAATATCTGTATGGCAGTATATTATGGAATCGAATATTGATGTTTTTCAAGGTATCTGATCGAAGTTGGAAATTCCAATATTGTGACGCTGCTAGACTCAACATTGTTAATAATGAGACTGCTTGTGCTTATCTTATGAGAAGATGCCTCGCTTAATTATTCATGACAACACGCGGTGATTTCCTTTGACAGACGCTTGAGATTGCATACAGAACAGTGAGATCGCATACAGTAAGTAAGAGATGCATTAATGGAGGAAAAATGTGTTTTTGCTTTGTAAGTTTCTGCATCACACACATTCTCTTCAGTAGATCCTGAGTCTTCGACACAAACACGATTCATCCACACTTTGAGAGTAACCGGTCTTTACAGCTTATAAAAATGCCACAAAATAACCCTAAAAAGTTATACATTTTCAATGCATCGCAGAGTACAAATGCGAATGGTTGTGCGCTTATTTGTGCATTACATTATAGCTGTCACAGGATATGTATTTGACATTTTGGCCAATGCAGATTATTTCTTATTGGCTGATTAGTCAACTTGGCTTATGATACTAAAAAATCCTAAGCAAACAAACACCACTAGTAATACTTTAGTGAGCTCTCAGAAGTAAAAGTGCAAGACACATCCAATAAATCTTTGACTTTGTTAGGTGGTATGATTTACCTGGAGATTTTAAAGTAAAACCGCAGAGCTGTGGCTGTTTTATTGATTGGGAACTACTCCACCTCCAAAACACATCAATTTTAAATGTTTTCTACAGACATAATGAGAGACACAATCAACAAAACTTTCTATGAAAACTTCCACTCACAGTATTTCTTTTATGCAGTCATATTTATTTTAGTACACATTTCCATGTTCCCAACCAAGTGTTTGATGTAAAATGAAAGTAAAAGCATGGGGAGCACTTGATTTAATGGATGTGATGCATAATGTAGTGGAGATTCTGGTAATGGTGTCCTCTGAGGCTTGGGATTGCAGTGATATGGACCATCGTATTGCAGCCTTTTTACAATATTGAGCAATTGTGGCTGGACAGAATCCCAGAATCTCTTTTTCACTCCAGCGGTGGTCTTGTTTTCAGTAGCTCAACTTTTTGGTATTATAGGAATCCTTCATACTTTAAGAGGCACCATGTATTGTAATCTAGTTCACTCCAAGACACACAATTTTACAGTGAAACAAGTGCCACGGTAAAGTCCACTGTCAGATAAAGGCCTGAAGTGAAAACACAACAAAAAATAAACGGCCATTCACTGCCATTATAAAGCTTGGAAGAGACAGGACAGTTTTTAATATAACTCAGATTGTATTAGTCTGGGGTAATTATCATATTTGGGTGAACTATCCCTTTAATTGAATGAAAACAAATTCAAAATAAACACAGACTTGACAGGCTTGACTTGACTTCACTTGACTTCACTTGACTTAAGCTGGGCGTACATGGACAATTTTTTTTTTGTCTCTCGGGAGAAATTGTGTGGAAATCGTTGATGCTTGTATGGTCGCGACTCGCATTGTGTGAGGGAGTCGGCCTGATTTTCACCAGTGTATAGGCTGTCCACTATATTGCCAAGTCATACACAACCATGTCACACAGTAGATCTATGAATATTATTATAGCCCAGTGGCTGGAACCCTGCAGCCATAGTTCGAATTACAGGGGGTACCCCCAAAGGGACAGAAATATCAGTTTTGGGGGGGTCAGATAATTTTTCTGATATTGTGAAAAAATATAATTACAGTTACAATACAAGTCAACTCCTATTTTCACTGTAGGAACATTTTAATGTAAAGTGATTTCAGACACCCCTATTGTGGACCGTACCATTTTTAACCACCGTGGCTAGAAGCAACGGAGATAGAGAACGACTTCAACTTCTCAAGCAAGTGTCAACGTTGAATGACAAAACGTTAGTTTCATAAAGTATCATTCTTTTCAACATTCCTTATATGTATATTCAAAATATTTAAAATAATCTAATTTAATAGTTATAATTTTTCAATGTAAATTATTTAATTTTATTGGTAACAGCCTAGTGTCTAATTATTTTAATTGAATATATTTATCAAATTTAAGAATTTGAAATGAAAGATGGAGCATACATTTAATAAAATTAGGGGAAAATGCCCTTTATAAAGGTACAACAAATGATTCTGAGTGTTTTCAAACAGTGATGTAATGAAACATTGACAATTTAAGCTTGAAGGGAGTAAAGCCTCTGTTTAGGCTATTAAGGAAATGTAATTTTGCCAAAAGAAGAACTTTTATTTTAAATAAATGTTCATTTTAAATCAGCCTACTTCAGTGTGATATGTTACCATATTATCATGCTTAACACTAAGAATTTGAATAATTGTAATGTGATGATCAGATGCAGATAGATAAATATAGGCGGTTTGCGGGTGGATTATTTATTTTTAATAGTGGATTCGGGTGACTCAAAGTGCACCAGATTAATGAATTTATCTTTAAAATGTACAAAATGTTCTCCCGGACCCCCCTAGAGATACTGAGCTCCACCAACAAAAAAATGTGGGAAACACATTAGGCTATATGATGATCTACAAAAAAAAAAAATACACATTTAATTATCTTATTATTAAAATACATTATTATGATTGTACCACCTCCGCCTCATTTTGAGCCAGGAAAAAACCTGAAGTAGGCAGTAGGCTTCTTGTAAAGGTATTACTTTTACTAGTAATTAGAATGGTATTTCAGTGCACTTAACTTCTAACTTTTGGGAGTTGATCAAAACAGTTCTCTTTTGGATATATAATAACAATGAGATATTCCGTAGCCTACTGATTATCAGTTTGTCGCATGTTTAGACCTTGTATGCGTGTTGCACAACACATGTTGCACTTGGCGATCACGGTGGGGATTGATATGGTATTGGACCATGATGGTCATAGAAGAAGTGAAGGAGCAGTACCCCCCAAATATGGTGGGGTAATTCGCACTCTGCCTGCAGCGTGTACACACACACACAAATTTACACTCTAGTTATTTTTCTTTAAAGAAATGTCTGAGGATATGCGTGTGACATCACCTTCGGCCGGAGTGACTGCGGTTACGCCCACTGAGTGGCAAAAAGCCTGAGCTGCAGCATTTGTTTTCACCGTGAATGCCGCGAAAACCCCTCAAAACATCTAAAACGGGAAAGAGCTTTGCGATTGACTGTACAACTAGATTTGACAAGAAATCTGAGGTATATTTTTACAGACTGCAGAAGCAAATGGATCGCTGCAATTCACAGAAACAACTGGAATCCAAGCAACAAAAGGTTGATTTGCAGTTATGTTGTCAATTTGCTGAATTTAACGGTAAAATCATACCCTATATATTGTATTGTATTATATATTGTATTGACAACTCATCAATGAAATATTTATTGTCATATATTATGCATAATTGGATGTTTTTAAATAAACACTGACAACAAACTACAAGTTTTAGGGCTGGACGATATGATGATAGACATAGATATAAGTGATCATCTGGATTTCCTACCTATATTGTATTTATATAAAGCGTTCACAGGCAAATGTGCTTTATGTATTTCCCTGGCGTAGAAATCAGGCACATTTAAATGTCAGAAAAAACAATTCCTGGCTGCATGTCAATATCCATGGATCACTGGATCTTTGGTAAGCTGTAAGCAACACTATATCGAGTCCAACCTTTAGTTTAAACTGGTCATCGTTCGTTTTTCTGAGGTTTTCACAGTTTCCCCTATTAAATCCAGTCACGCAGCCGCTCTTTTGCCACTCAGTCCGGCTGAGGGGTGTGTTCCGGCGGGAAAGTGACGTCAGCGCATACCCTCTATAGTGCACGATACTGAACTGAGTGCTCTTCCAAGTCTTTTTGTACTTAAACGGACAAATGCACACAAAAATATCCCCGTAAACACAGTCGGTTATGTCTTAAGTGAACATAAACAGTTGACAAAGAAAATGTGTGTAACAGTATATTGGATCCATGCAGCTCTTAAAGTGACAGCAGCCTAATATTACTGCGGCCATCTCTATAATGTTAATAAATCAACAAAAGACACAGAGAAAATTCACTCACTCTTCTTGACTCAATAACTTTTGTGACTATATTTGTAATGTATATTTTATTTATAAAGTTCAGTATTATTTTACATTTTATTACAGTTTCTGTACCTGAATACCTGAAAAACTTTTAGTTTATACAATAACAGTTAATTTCAATCGTATCTTTGTTCAGTTGTATTTATTTGTGTGATTGCTAATTTGTTTATGTGTTCTTTTTTTGATGTTTACTTGTATTTAATAATGCTTGAAATTTTGTTAGGCTGGTTGTTTTTGGTATTTTAAAACCATAGGCAAAAGTTCCTTGTATAAGTGTTCTTTAGCCGTGGGATTTTGTTCATGGTATTCAGCTACAATGAAAAGACTTTGAACTAATGTGAATGATATCTACGTTGTTTTTTTTTACGATTTTTTTTTTTTTTTTACGAATTAAAAAAAAATCAAAATTAGGAATCCATAAGAATCGGAATCGATAAGCAGAATCAGAATTGGAATTGTTAAAAAAATTCAATTGATACCCAACCCTAGACAAGATCACATGAGGGAAACAGGGAATCACATGAATCCCAGTAAAAGACATGACATGATAAACATAAATTGAAAACATGAAACAAGAACCAAACACTAGACAGACACGACAACATGTTGGTTAACATTTTATTCCTTGCAAGGTCACAAAATCATCTGGAAAAAGTCAGACTGAGAGACTCCACATAACTAGAGGACATCATAATTACATGCATAAGATGTTAAGCTTAGTAGAGTAGTTTTGTTTGTGCCAAATGGTGTATGCAAATGTAGCTTTTGCTCTAGTGGGCATTTGTAATTACTTCTGGATGAAGATAAAAATAACATTGTTCCATCAAGACTGCATTGGTATTCATGGGCGTCCTTCAAACCCTTGTCTGATTTGCTTATATTTTCAGAGCTTTGATTGGGAGTAACAAGCAGAATATATTTTTGCCTTTTTTTTTTTACCGCAGGTGTCTTCGCGTTTGGCCTGTTCGCCACCGACATCTTTGTCAACGCCGGCCAGATCGTGACTGGCAATCTCGCGCCATATTTCCTGAGCGTCTGCAAGCCAAATTACACTGGGTTGGACTGTCGCTTCAGCCACCAGTTCATCGCCAATGGAAACATCTGCACTGGGAACCAGGTGGTCGTGGAAAGAGCCAGACGGTCTTTCCCATCCAAAGATGCTTCGCTCAGTGTCTACTCTGCCGTCTATGTTACTGTAAGACACTAGTGTGCATCCTAAATAGACTGTGGTTGCGTAGTTTCATTTGACTTTTATGTGTTGACTTGATTTCAACTGGCCCATATTTCATGAGTTGTTAACTTTGAAAAGAAATTTGCTTTACACAACCATGTCCAGTGAAATAAAGTGGCAAGCGATCAGTCTTGAAATGCCTGTCACTGGAAACTTGAAACACACTAAATTGTTTGAATGCGTTTATACAGGGAAAACAAGATGAGCTACACTGCATTTTAAATGTAAAGACGAAGATCTAAAGAATTTATAAGGTCCCACTTTATTATATACTACTATGTGATGACATTTAAATTAAACATTTGATACAATGCACTTATTGTGTACATACATGAATTTACATTGTACTTATATTTAATAATATTTGAATGTAATTACAGCTGCAATTGATTTCTGTGATTACATCTAACAGCACAACATAAACACAATAAGTACATTGAACTTAATTATTTTATTAAAAAAGTCCATAGTAGTAAAGATGCCTGATATAAAGTGTGACTGTTTATTCTTAAAATCTATAATAGAGAAATTCTCAATAGAAATGTGTGTATATAAAAAAAAAAAACTAATATGTTAATAAACTATTAATACTCACATTATTGTATAAATGTTATCAAAATAAATTAAACAATGGCATGCATCCTTCAAATATTTCTCAATTATGTAAGGTTATAAAAAATAAAGAACCATGGAACAAATTAGAAGTAAAACAATAATAGAAGATACAAATGTAGAATGGTGCTTGATGTTTTTCACGTGTCTAACAGAATTATTTAAGTAAACATTTAGTAAATAAAATGCAATACAAATACAAAAACAACAAAGTACAAACGTAAAATACCTAAAATACTTATGTAAATAAAAAATACAAAAATAAAACATTTACAAATGTATTTACTAAGATATCACCTACATTATCTTACTAAGGCAATTAGTGTAACTACACATTTATTTCTCACTCTCTCACTGATTCCTGCCTTTAATGCGATTCATTGTTTGATTAGTGATGTTGAATTGCCAGGGTTTGTGGTTTTCCCTTTATCTCTCTTTCATGGGTATAAGAGGTTATTTACTCGGATTCTGTTCCTTATAATTGGCATAATTTCCCTGAGGTGGAGCAAGCGCTGTGTATTTACTTAATCTGAATCTCCTCAGTCACCTGCTGCTGCACAACAAATCCAGTGAATTAATCGGCTCCTTAACGAGTGTGTGTGTGTGTGTGTGTGTGTTTGCCTGTTTCAGATGTACATCACAAGCACCATCAAGACGAAAAGCAGTCGTTTGGCCAAGCCTGTGCTTTGTCTGGGCATCATGTGCGCTGCTTTCCTCAGCGGCCTGAACCGGGTGTCAGAATACCGCAATCACTGCTCTGACGTTATTGCTGGCTTCATATTAGGAAGCTCCGTAGCTCTTTTTCTGGTGGGTTTCATTGTTTTCTGGTTTCTGGTTTCATAGGTTTCTGTCATTGTTTAACTCAAACAATTAAAAATCTATATTTTCTTATTTTTAAATATGTATTTTATTTCTCTCCCCTGTATTGATATACAAAATACAATATTGTGCTCTGTAGCAGTTTACTTGTATATTAAAGTGATATCTTTAGTAAATAACATGATGCATCATAAAATCTGATAATTGGGAATTTTTATTTATATTGGTTGTCATGATGCTTTAAAAAAACAAAACATTTCCTTTAAACTTTTTGTTCATCGAAGAATCCTGAATACATACTGTATATACTGTATAAGAAGCAGCACAACTGTTTTCAACTAATAATAATCCGAAATGTTTTTTTTAAGCAGCAAATCATCATATTAGAATGATTTCTTAAGGATCATGTGACACTGAAGACCATAATAGCTGTCACATGATTCTCGGCTGCTGAGAATTCAGTTTTGCATAACAGGAATAAAATGCATTTCAAAATTATTTTAAATTGTATTTCGCAATATTACAGATTTTACTGTATTTTTGAAATGGTGCAATAATGCAGCTTCTTTCATACACATTAAAATATCTTAAAATATAAGCTCCACCACATTACCGACCAATGCTAACTTAGCTTTTCTGTTCGCCATATTTTTTGACTGAAGTATTACTGAAAATCTTCCCTTCCAATGTAGTTTTCAAAATCCTTGAATCACTTTATTATTTATTTCCACAAATATATTTTTTTTTTGGATGATACAATTTTATTTTATTTTTTTTACAAATTGATATTGAAAAATAACGTTTTTTCATGACTTTGCTTTAGTCGGTATGATAACCATCCCAATCTTCAAAAAGTTCCTTTCTCATTGTAGGGAATCTGTGTAGTGAACAACTTCAAAGGGACCCTCTCCACTCCTACCAAACAGAAGCAGGAGGATTACCGCGGTCTTCCCTTGATGACATTCCCTCGTGTGGAAAGCCCTCTGGAGACTCTCAGCGCACAGGTCTCAGCTCAGCACTATCAGCTCTTGCTATTTTACACACACTCTAAAAATAATGTGTTGGCTCAACAACAAAAATTTACGCAACAGTTTGCATCAATGTTTTTGAGTTATGACCACTTTGAGTGAATTTATGTTCAACCAACAAGCTACATTGAGTTAGAGGAACTTAATAATTTGTAGCATAAACACAGATTTTTAAGTTGATTACTCAAAAAAATTAAGTCGTTTCAACTAGTTGTAGCCCTGGAACCAGTTAACTTTATCTATTTCAGTTCAAATCAACAGCTATCATAGCACATGCTAACATAACTTATTTAACGTGTATATTTAATGAACAAGTTAGATATTACTTGTCACTGGCATTAGCGCAGTCTTTGCTAATAGAGTCAATGTAGTGTTTACCTTCATGTATCTACTCTTCAGCAACAATGGTAACCACAAAAACTTCTACATTACAGAATTAAACTCTAACAGGTCTTTCCCTTCACTAAAAACAAATAAATTAACACTTTATTCCAACATTTATTATCCTTATCCAGTCCTATGCAAAGCATACTGGGAACTAGAAATCCACTAGCCTGGCAAGCCAGACCTACATCAAGATGTTAGGTCTGGCAACTCACCATTGGCACGGCTCAATCCGAGGGGCGGGATAAACGGTTGTCTCTCAAAATCCCTCTGCACTATGGAAGTAGAATAATGTCAAATGTTTTTGAAATAAAAAGCCTGTTGAATTGCACTACTTGAAAAAAAATAGGCATTGCATTAACCATGCTTGCATTTTAATGCATTGTATTTTTAGTGCTTACATTTTTATGGGCTGAAATTCAACATGGTTGAATATTTAAGCTGTGAATATTTCAATTAAAAACATTTCAAACACCTTTTCATTATTAAAAATTCAATAATCCATATTCACCTTTCATATTTCACTTCCAAAATATTCAAACTGTTTAAAAATACAACCAATAATATTCAACAGGCAATTTTCGGTCCATTTTATTTCGCTTTGCAAATTCGCTTCCACAAATTCAGTGGTTCAAATTCGACAGTAAATTCAACATTGACGTCCAGGAACTGCAGGAAAAGCAGTAGATTGCCGAGCATACTCTCCATCTGCTGTTAGTCGACCTCACCAGCAGATAGTGCAAAAGCGCGTGTTGAAGACCAGCAACAGTTAGAACAAGTCATTCATTCATAAAACTCATTTACAGCAATGTAAGTGTATTTGTGATTATTATGACGGCTGTTTTATGTTAAATTCAGCGTCTTCACGGTTACTTTTCCTGTGTAGCCTACATGCATCTTTCTCTACCGTGAACGAGATTATAATGTTATTCCCCGATGCGGATATACAGATCCAATGTTACATTTTTGAGGTTGACATATATTTCTCTTGGTTGTTTAGTTGCCTTAACTTTATATTGTGGCGATGTGCTGCATGCAGGCTATTAGGGTTTCCCTCAATACTTAAGGATTCCCCTGCTGGACATATACAACGCTTAACGTAGCTTAATGGACTACAGTGATGTAAAAGACCAAACTCGCAGGCAAGCAGATGGACTCAGAATAACGCGCAAAGCTTAATGCTGAGCGTTTCCCAGTGATAGATTGGCATACAGATGGCTTGATGTTGGACATTCGCACATTTAGGGACCGTCTCTAAAGTGTGTACGACTTTGGTATACACGTTTCTAACTCCGATAGCATTTGAATAGAACGACTTACAGTCATAAAACCAACTGTAAAGTGTTCATTTAGTGTCAGGCATAATGCGCACCCTTTGGATTTTTGATATTTATGCAAATAAATTTAAGTTTGCTATTGAAGTTAGAAACGTGTATGCCAATGTTGTATGCAACTTTAGAGACGGTCCCTAAATGTGCGAATGTCCAATGTCAAGCCAATTTTTACATTTAGTCATTTAGCAGAAGCTTTTATCCAAAGCGATTTACAGTTAAACTAACAATAGGACAACAATATGCAAGTGCTGTGACAGTTTAAGCTAATGCAATACACGTATGCATACTATATATATATATATATATATATATATATATATATATATATATATATATATATATAATGTATGTATGTGTTGATTTTATGCCAGTATATCACGAAACGCTCAGCATGAAACTTTGCGCGTTAAGTTCATATTCTGAGTCCATCTTCTTGCCTGTAGCCTATATAATAGCCTACAGCCTACTTCCCTAATAAGGTGCAAGATTGGTCTTTCACATCACTGTATCAACGGAAGGAAAATCCTTGAGTATGAGGTATTGAGGGAAACCGATTATAATCCTGTTCATGGTAGAGAAAGCTGATGACATGTAGAATACACAGGGAAAGTAACAATGAAGTTATTGAATGAAACATAAACACAGCTTTTGTGTGTTTATCATCTTTTCCGCATATACTGACACGGATAATCATTTTCATTTTATGAATGAATGTCTTCGTCAGCAAAAAGCGCTTTTGCACCATCTGATGGTGAGGTCGACTAACAGCAGATGGAGAGTATGCTCGGCAATCTACTGCTTTTCCTGCAGTTCCTGGACGTCAATGTTGAATTTACTGTCGAATTTGAACCACTGAATTTGTGGAAGCGAATTTGCAAAGCGAAATAAAATGGACCGAAAATTGCCTGTTGAATATTATAGGTTGTATTTTTAAACAGTTTGAATATTTTGGAAGTGAAATATGAAAGGTGAATATGGATTATGGAATTTTTAATAATGAAAAGGTGTTTGAAATGTTTTTAATTGAAATATTCACAGCTTAAATATTCAACCATGTTGAATTTCAGCCCATAAAAATGTAAGCACTAAAAATACAATGCATTAAAATGCAAGCATGGTTAATGCAATGCCTATTTTTTTTCAAGTAGTGCAATTCAACAGGCTTTTTATTTCAAAAACATTTGACATTATTCTACTTCCATACTGCACGCAATAGGATAGCGCTACAAACCAATCAGAGCAACGAAGAAGGCTAGTTGGTATATTAAACTTTTGCCGTATCCGGTCGGCAAAACTCCGAACACATCTTCCTTTTTTAAAAATGACTTAAGTGCCGTTCTTTGCTCTTTTCTCAAAGAAAACCTTAACTCCAAGTCCTCCAGAGTCGCGGCCAAAGCCGATTCGAAAGACCGCTCTTCGCCAGCAGCAGCAGCAGCAGCCATTCTTTGTTTTCAAGTAGCAGGGAACCGTCACAACTCTGTCGTCATTATGTTAAGCCCGCCCCGCCTACTCTATACACGATGTGATTGGCCTGGCCTGAGTTTGGTTTTTCCAGCTCGAAAGTCAACGGAGAGTTGCAAGACCACACTGGCTGTAAAATAAATGTTGCTGCCGCTAGGGTTGCGTCTAGATTTCTAGGCTAGAAATCCACTGCCTAATTTCCAAAGTTATCAATACAATTTCATTACGTTACTACAACCTAATAAAAAAAAGGTGTAAAAATAAAGAAATTTGAGTTTAAATTACAGACTATATTAAGTTGATGTAACGATCAGCATTATTATGTCAACAGAACTCGATAAAATAATGTTTGCAACTTAAAAGGATTAATTAAAACAATAAATTGCAACCATTCATTTATTTAAGTTTTGGTAACAGGACCAAAACTTTTTTTGCAAAACTGCATTTTGCTATCGAGACGCTTTGGTTGAGTTAGTTGTTCACACGTGACAAGTTCTGTTTTGTCTGCAATTGCTTTATTTATATATTATTTATTCTATATTATATTTTTTGATGTTGTAATCGTTGTAAAAATATGCGGACTGACATTTTTAGCCATTGTGTCATGCCAAGCTGTTTTTTCAGTGTCTTACGCCATGAGCCATGTGTGAAATTTAAACTCGTTAAACTTTTCAAAACTCTATAGAACCCAATAACCTGCATGTTTTTATGAAATTTCTTACACAATTTTCTAATACACATTTTTTTATTTTTTTTATTTTTTTATTTAGTTTAGTTTTAGTTTACGTTAACTATAATATCCTTGGTTCCGAGACTAAATAATGATGTATAAATTGAGAGGGATCTGATAGCGTCAGGATATTACACAATAATTAGTGATAAATTAATTTTGTAAATTTGTAATCATGAAATATGTATTCCCAGTATTCACCTTCAGCAGTATTCCCAACATAAGTTTCAATCTGGCTGGAATTTGCCTTGCGTTGTGTAAACTCGGCCCCCCCTGCCGTAGTTCTATTATTTGGCTCCTAAATAAAAACCCAAAATGGCTTTGATTTTGCAGTTTGTCCATTTATTCTCCAAAAAGATGCATTTTGTCACATTATACAGCAGGGAGTTCCAGTGCTGCTTCATTCCGACACTGTTTTCAGCAGGGAATGTCTTGTCAGACGATTCTATTGACAGCCAGCCAGTGAAAAACCTGGAGCGCCTGAGCAACAGATGTGGGTCAGAGTAATCCTCCTTTGCTTTGGACTCCCGCTTAACACCCTAGAGCACGTTAGAGCTGGCTGTGCAAGTCACTGTGTTTGGGAAACAAGGAAAATCGTGTGTTCAGTCACGATCTGGACAAGTACAATAATTGAAGGAATTGGCATTGAGAAATTACACGTTTTGCTCTGTCTCTCTCTGGTGTTTCAGTTAAATGCGCCTGATGGGTAATAAGCATTTAAGTGACAAGCCAAATGCGTATTACCGTCTGCAACGGCACAGCACGACTCTGAATCCAATTTTGTTTGTCTTTCAGAACCATTCGGCGTCCATGACTGAAGTCACATGACTAAGGGGGCAGCACAGAGTCACTTTCGCTTCACCTCAACACTTCTAGGCACAAAAAGTTTTTTGTACTGTGGCATACTGTAAAAAAAAAAAAAAAAAGGAAAGGAAAGAAAGAAAAAAGACAGTATTATGTTGTAACTAGTTGTACCTAGAAGCAGCTGTTTTGTACATTTTGTATAAGAGAGTGCTGTAGCTTTCCCTCATAATGTCAACACTGCTCAATTCATGTCCAGATTTCTGCCTTCTTTGTCATGTTTTACATCACAAAGTAAATATATACAGTCTATATATATAATGTAATTCAAATATCGATGTTGTTATGTGGTATTTGTACAAAGAATGATTTTATTTAGATTTGTTTCCTGTACATTTTTGGACAAAGATCATTTTGTATTCTTTTTGTTATCTGTATAAAGCATTTTGATCAACTTTGCCTGCTGATTTTCCAGGAATGTTTTTGGTATACCTATTTTTTGGTGTGAGTTTGAAAGAAAACATGTTGAATTGTTACACGTCGTTGTATCGGATTCTCCTCGGGCATCTTCGAATGGCCATGTACTCAGCATGTAATACACAACACTGTTTGAATAACCTGTTATTCTCGACTTGTGTTTTGTTTTTTCTTTAAAGTTGGCATTTCATTTGAAATGCTAAATATATTTTCCTGGGTAGTCTGTCAAATAAATAGTCTGTAGCTGAGTCCAATAACTTGAGTTGGCTTCATTTTCAAGAATGTTAATATAGTTTGTGCCATAATTTTGTGATGCCAAGAATGCTTTTAATCTTATTACTACCACTTTAGTTAAAAACACTTTTTTTTTTCAGCCAAGTGGTGTTTAAAGGTGTCCTATTATGCATTTTTTTTTACAAATATTTTTTATACTTCTGCTGCTGTTTGAGCATGATGTCTGCAAAGTTACAAAGCACAACGTTCCTCAAGAATTATGGATTGTTTTCTAGTAAATACATACATCTCAAGAAGGCAAAAAAAAGAGCATAATATATGAACTGATACATATATAGATACACATTCTGTATTTGTTTTGCAGATCAGCTACAATAATTTTGGCCCTCTAGCGGTTGAAGCATAAAACTACAAGTTTCTTGCGGAGGAACATTGTTTTGGTCATTACGTGAGTAGTTCGACTCCTGCGCGGATGAACATTGTTTTGGTCATTACGTGAGTAGTTCGACTCCTGCGCGGATGAACATTGTTTTGGTCATTACGTGAATAGTTCGACTCCTGCGCGGATGAACATTGTTTTGGTCATTACGTGAATAGTTCGACTCCTGCGCGGATGAACATTGTTTTGGTCATTACGTGAATAGTTCGACTCCTGCGCGGATGAACATTGTTTTGGTCATTACGTGAGTAGTTCGACTCCTGCGCGGATGAACACGTGAATAGTTCGACTCCTGCGCGGATGAATCTGAGGGCTTGTTCGCTGTGCTCATGGTGACATGACTCACCAATGACATCAAGACTCAATAAATAAAAGAATTATACAACGACGGATATCTTAAAATAAATATCTCTTGTGAGCAGGTAAGTGTTTTTATTTGTTAAAAACAAGTGTTTTAAAATAACATTACAAAAGTTTGAAAATGCTGACAGTATAATGATTGCAATTAGCAATCATTATGTCTGACTAATTGACATAATTAGCCTATAACTTGGCCATTTTATAGGCAAATAGACCAAAGTAGAGATTGACATTGTTACCAACATAAACATTGTTTTGTGAAACAAGCAATGGACATCAAATCTGATATGCAAGCAAATTTCTGAAAAGGCAAGACAATGTTGATTCGTTTTTTTAATTTTTTTATCATGGACAGTTTTGCTTTCCCCTTTTGCTCATTAATTAAATTGTTAATTTCGAACAAAACTGTACGCTATGTAGCTTTAATAAACCCAAGTTAATTTAAATGCTATATTCAAATTATATATTTTATTGCAATCCAATCTGTCCAGTACTTTATGAAGCTTCATAAAGCTTCAATACAAATGGGTCTTGTACTGTGTGGTTCCCTGGGCAAGACCCATGTGCCTAAAATAAATGTGTGAGGTGGGAAAAATCCATTCCACACTCCTGAAAAATTTACTGTCATGAGATACAAAGTTTTCAAAAAGTTTCTTAGAAAACTGTGGAACCCAGGAACTCTAGAATCTGCATACCTGCTATATGTTATCGGAAAGAAAGAAAATAGTGCTACTTAGCAAAAAAAGATTAAATGTAATTTTCATATTAGTTATGATGAAAATGAAATTAATGAATTGTTTTATAAACTTGATAGCTTTTACTTTATGCCTTTCTGGCCAAACTAACTTTCAGCATTGCAGTCTTAAATCCAGCAACTGCTCTTTTCATATCTATCACCACCACCTTTGTCTGTCATTTTTCCTCCAAGCAATAATAGGATTATTATGAAAAATGTTCCAGCATTATAGATGGTATTAAGCTTTTGCTTGAATAACTCTCTTCTTGATACACCAGTGCTCTGAACAGCCGTCAACTGTACATTTTCCATAAAGTTTCTCTTTTGAACTCTTGGAATTATCCAGTTGAACAGCTACTAAAACATGACCCCATTCTCCATCAAGTAACATTAATGATGTGCTTTTAATGAACACCACACTTTAATGAACAACACTGAGCACATGGTTTACTCAATCTATTGATGAGAAACAACTTGAACTCTTTGAAAGTTAACTTCCCAGTGAATGCAGGTTTCACCTGCCCTCTTCACAATAGATCTATATGCCAAATAAAATACATTTCAGCAGAACAGCCTGTAAAAAAGTTTTATTCTCCAGTTATATGGGCGAATAAAAAACAAAAAGTTGAATACATAGCAATACGTTTGGAGTAAACAAATCATTGCCCACCAGCACCAAATCCTCATGCCAGCTGTGCGTTGAGTTTGAGAGAATTGTTTTCCGCTTCAGGGTTTGAATGACTTGTAGTCATTAACGGACCAATGAATCACAATTTCAGTAGCTCTGTGATCTAAAACAAAAGTTATCCAATCTGACAATGCCAAGCAAAGGCATTAACAGAGGTTTAAACAAGGAATTGACAAACTTTTCATTTTGAGGTGAACTATCGTTTGAAATTATTCGGAAGTATTGTAGCAGTGTTTTGTTTTGTTTTTCTGTCAGAGAAACACAATCATGTTACTTAGAGCCTGATTTCAGTATCTTCAGCCTCAAGTCATTATTATAAAAAGAGAATGAAAAGTTGACTTAAATCTCTAATAAATATCTCGAGGGGTTTAGATGCAGACAGTTCATGTGCGAGGGCTCTGAAGCAGCAGTGAGCTGTAGACGGGTTAGGAATAGGGTGGTTTAACTATGCCACAGAGGAGCCATCTTTGCCTTCAGTCTATGCGATAATTAACATCTGCTGAAAATCGTATCTTGCCTGCTTGTGTTCTTACGGCCTTTGAAACACCATAAAGTTTTACAGAATAAGATTTGTATGAATTATCATACATACAGTGGCACGAAAAGGTTTCTGATATTTGATAATCTCTTTTGATTTATATTTGGAGAAGAAAATGGTTGTTCATTTTCCAAATGAAATGTAATGTTGCTCAAATGAAAACATTTAAATTAAAATAGTTAACATAGACTCCCTATAATTAACCCTGTGAAAAAGTAAATTAATATTTGTAAAACTAATAACTGGTTAGACACAGACATCCCCATAGATTCACTCTGCCAACACTGCGGTTTTTGCACACTCTTTCTTATTGTTGAATTATGAACAAATTCCTTAGCTGGTGCTTGAGATGCCTGTAGTTCTGTTAAAGGTTTTCGCCAGTAACCTCGAAGTCTTTTCCATTTAGAAGTAAAGGCTTGCATTGTTTGATGGAGTCCAAGAACATTAGAAATATCTTTGCAATTATTTCCAAACAAATATATATAATTTTCTTAGCTGTTTTGGTATGTACCTGTATGAATTTTGTGGTGATATAATGGAAAGGTCCAATATATACGTACAATTGAAATTCAACAGAATTCTTCAGAACTGGAACTGACACATTTTCATCATGTGTACTTAATTTAGACTTAAAATTTAAATATTCAACAAAGTTTTGTTGTTTAGTGGTAAATATTACTGTAAAGAAGTTTATAGTTCAGGGAATGAGGAGGCGGGAACCGGCGAACGTTCAACATAACATTAATGACAAAATAAAGAAATCACAAAACGAAAGTAAGGCGGCAGCCCCTCATGGATAACTGCTGCATAAACAGAAACAAAGCAGCAACATAAATGTCCCAGGCCTTGTCTTCTCTCATCCTTCACTGTCATCACTCCTCCTTTTATCCTTCCGGAGCTCCTCTGTGGATTTCAAGACCGGTGTGACTCGCAGGTGTCGCTCCCTGCTCTTCTGGCCTCGCTTCGCTCCCACGGCTCCCTGCTCGTCACATATACCCCATCGCCCTTTGCAGACTGCGCTTCATGGTGGCCGCAGTACCTGGGGGTAAGTATAGACGAAGAGAAAGAAAAGGAGAAAGAAGGATACAGAGAGACAGAGGAAAGAAAAAGAAAAAAAACAAATCTTGGTCCTGTTCACAAAACGTACTTCAATCCGGTCCTCCACCAGCTGGGTGAAATCCTCTGCAATGGTGGTGGCACTGGATCTCTCTGTGAACAGCCCTTAACTCCACCGTCTTCTGACTGGAGGCGACCGCTCCTTCCATTTCGGTATCCGGCAGCGAGTCCCGCTCCATTCTGCCTGCTCTTCCCCATACGGCGGACAGGAGCAGTCCCCATCAAACTGTGGCGACTCCTCTGGCTCCTTCCGATGGCAGCCGTCCCTCTCATGCTCAAGCAGAAAGCAATGATTTCATCCGTCCCTCTCGGCAAGTCACTCCTCGATGGCACCACAGATTTCCCACAGCGACAAGGGCTCTTTGACAGTGCATTCCTCCTTCCTCCCGTGTTTCGGCACCAGTGTAGTAAAGTTCAGGGAAGAAGGTGGCGGGATGGCTGAATGTTCAACGTAACTTTAATTACAAAACAAAAACCAAACAAAAGCGTCAGCCCCTCATGGACAACTGCCGCCTAAACAAAAACATAAATATCCCAGGCCTGGTCCTCTCTCGTCCTTCATTGTCATCTCTTCTCTTTTTATCCTTCCGGAGCTCCTCCGTGGGACTCGAGACCGGTGTGACACATTAACAATCGCTCCACTGGCTTTGCTCCGCTCCCACGGCTCTCTGCCCCACCCTGCCCATCACATACACCCCATCGCCCTTCGCTAAACAAAAACAAAACAACAACATAAATGTCCCAGGCCTGGTCCTCTCTCGTCCTTCACGTAAAAAAAAAAAAAAAAGGAACTGGAAATGTTAGTTGGAATCAGAATTGGAAACCAGAACCATTAATTTCCTTATGATTTCTATCATGGTCACACCAGATCTCATCCAAATTAATTAATTATATTGAAAACGACACTTGAAACTAATTTTTGAAGATTTGAAAGGAATAAATCTCACACAAACATATCTCAAAGACATTTTAATTTATAGAAACATAACCATTCAAGGTTAACAGCGTGTGTTCAAGGTTAACTCTTTCTTGTTACAACTCCAGAGACAACGGCGAGGCTTTCTTCTTAGAATCAATATGCAGGAGACGCTATCATACATCACAGTTTGACACCTAAAATAAATGTCATTTTGACACATGAATGTCTTCCCTTTAGGCAGTTACGCACTGTCTTTTTCTCGTCCCCACATAAAAACAAGGTATCCTCAGAATTTAACTTCTGGGAATACAGAAATACACACTGCTTATATCCAATTTGACTCCCTCTGTCCCTCTTTCAGGTTCGGTTCAATGAGGAATAAAAATAAAAATAAAATATATAAAATAAAAAAGGACTTCAGAGAATGTGTTGAGAAAGTCTTGCTTCCCTTAGGAGCCGCAATTGAAATAATCACCCAGTAGGTCCAAGCCTTTGAACAATGTAACCTATAAAACTCCAGCCATATTTCCCACAAGTCTAGGACTCGGTCGAAGTCTCTGTCTTCTGATACTGCTCCAGATCTTTTTTCTTCTTCATGGCAAGCTGCAGTTGCTTTTTGATAAGCTGGATTTGTGTTTCAAGATCTGTCAATTCCTGTACTATTGGGTTCTGGGCAAGGCCCAACAAGTCGGTTCTTCCGTTAGATGTGGCCTGTAATGGAAGCTGTCTCTTCTCCTGTGGGGACAGCAGTTCTTTACAATGTGAACATTCCAGGTCATTTTGTTGTCCCTCTTGATTGGACAGTTTTTGCCGGTTGCTGTTGGAAGTTCCCAAAGAGTTCCATGGCATTTGTTGGTTGTTTCCAACATTGCAGCTTAGTCAGGACAAGAATGATATCACAATATCAGTATATAAATACACATTTTAGGAAGCATGTTATGCATAGTAATAGTTGTCATCATTTACTAAAACTTTCTTCCGTACAACACAAAAAGAGAATTTTTGAAAGACGGGTTGATCTTTTGTGGGTCAAATCGTTTAATGAACTGCCTGATCTGTTTCACCGAATTGGTCTAATAAAAATCAGAACAACAAATAATGCCTTCAAAAGATTTATACTAATATAGTAGCACACAAGTCATGTGACTAATTGTATGATAGTTAATGCTGCTTTATATAATTTTTAGAAGTGTGAAAGCTCCTATTTATTGTAATTACAAGAAAAAGACGAACAAGAACATTCTTCAAAATTTCTCTTTGTGTCCTGGAAGAAAGAATGTCATATCGATTGCAGAGTTAACTAAAACTCTTAAAAAACTTGTTTGTTAATAGAAATAAAGCTGATAAAGCTGAATAGAAAATGTTTACTTAAATTGAAAGAAGCACAATTATCTGAGAATGACACTACTTCAGGACTTGAATTCAATTTTGCTTGAATGCTAGAAAGTATTTAAAAGCAGTTTACCTTTTCTCCGGTTTTGCAACAGTCTGTAATTTGTCTTCTTTGAAAGTCGGGTTAATTGCTCGATGTAATCTCTGAAAAACAATTAAATTAAGTATTATTCAGGGAAGAAGTGCTGAGCATTTCAAAGTGAATAAATGAGGAAAATCATCCCCTTACTGCTACAACGAGTCACCACATTTACATGTAATTATGTTTAATAAAACCAGCCAATAACTCTACAGATGCACATACTTGACTGGTGTGGAGCCAGTACTTATAATGTGAAGACTCCGGTATTCTGGGTATCAGCCAGCGATGGACGATGTGTTCACCCAGTGTGGTGAGGAGAGACAGGGCCACTCCAATGCATAGCATGACAAATAACCCTGAGAAGTGCTTTATCCCCATCTGTAAAGTCTGGGTATGACAACGGAAAGTCAAGGTTAGAAAAGAGGAATAGTTCACCCATGAATGAACTTAAGTCACCCACACAAAGAACCCCTTATTATTTAGCAATAAAACAAAAGGAGATCTTCTGCACAACTTAAGTAGCCAGACATTTTTATTGGCAAACAAACACACACACACACACACACACAGACACACACACACACACACACACACACACACACACACACACACACACACACACACACACACACACACACACACACACACACACACACACACACACACACACACACACACACACACACACACACACACACCCACACCAAATTACAGCATCATAAAAGTAGTTTAAATGACTTGTGTGCTATATTCCAAGTCTTGGGTGTGAGGAACAAATCATTGCCATTATTCTCTGAAAGTGTTCCTCTCCAGCCAATCTCTGAAATCCCTTAAACTAAATTGAGCGAACAATACATTTTTGATTGAAGAAAGAAAATAACGTTATGAGGGTGAGTAAATCATAACGAAAGTGAGATCTGAAATGTTTCAGAAGGATAAATTGTTGTTGGTTGTTAAATGTAAGTTTTAAAAGTAGCTGTATTTAATCCTACTTGTACCACAAGTTATTTCTCTTTTGGAATAATTGAATACCTTTATTCACCAAGGATGCATTAAATTGACAAGTGACAGTAAAGACTTTTATAATCTTACAAAAAAATATATATATATAAAAAAATAAGGATCTTTTGAACTTTATTTATATCAAAGAATCCTGAAAAAAAGTATGAACATTTGAAGAATTTGAGGCAATGAATATATTCAAATAGAAAACAGGTATTTTAAATTGTAATAATATTTCACAATATTACTGTTTTACTGTATATCTGATCTAATAAATGCAGCCTGGATGAGCATTAGAGACTTCTTTCAAACACTAACACACTCACTCAAACACAAATGTCAGAAAAATGATTTAGTTGATTTAGGTTTTTTAGTTGAAGTCCTAAAAAAGACAGGCCCTTCCAGCCCTGAATTGTGCTTATTAATAGCCTAACTATATCAATCCTATATTTGAACAGCTTTATCGAGTGAACATCAAACTCAATGCATTTCTGATTTTCAGTTTGTATCATGACTTACCTCTGTGACTGCAAAGCTTCTTTTACCACAGGGTACCACCTTGTACCACTTATCATGTAGCGTGTCCATAAATCCATCAGATTTGTACTGACTGACCAACTCAGAGATATTTGAAGTCAGAGGAGAGTTCTGTTTGAGCCCAATGCCATAGCCTATGAACAGAAGGACAATGTTTTTTTTATTTTTTTTATTTATTTTGTATTATTATTTGAGCTATTAGAGCAGCATGTGCGCTATAGTTCATTCACTCTGTAACCCATAAACAAATACCAAGCGAGTAAGAAATGTTCATTTACTTGCCTTCAATTGCAAATGGCTTTCCCACTGTCAGCATTTTGCAGTCTGCATCAATAGACACTTCATAGTCTAAAAGAGCTTTGTCCATTATAAAAGCGTCCAGCTTTTGGGGATCATCCCTGGAATAGTATCAAACAGTTTGCTGTTACAAAGTGGCACACAGACAATATTTGCTGCAGTCATTTTTATTTTTTTTATTTTTTATTTTTTTCGTGGATGTACAATGTCATATAGTCACAATATGAACTTTTGATCGTTGAATCAGTCCATTAGTCCTGAAGTCCTCACAATGAATTAAAACTACTAGAACCAACTACCTATTCATACTCATAGAAGGGAACATAGAAAGTCTATAACCTGGCTTTACTACTAGCAGTTGCATCCTTGTTTATCCTATGCAATTCAAAATGTTATCTTGCAAAAACACGTGTTGGGTTGATTGAAAAGGAGAGACCTTGCTAACCTTCTTAGGGAAATGTTGCAAATTTCATCTACTTCTCCTGAAATCTATTCATTCTGCCCTGCTTGAAGGAATTATACACTGTGGCAATATTTTGGAGTATGTGGTCTGATTTGAGGGCTGCATCAAATCATATCCTGAAGGTTGTGGAAACTCAAAAGAGAAGTTTCAGACTTGCAACAGAGGATACGAAAGGAGGAAAACTTCTTTAAAATGTATTTAAGTGTGGCCTATCGAACACTTACGTGACGTCTGAAAACTCTCGCCATTGACTTATTTGCTTTGGTCATTCCTACAATCAAATGCTTATGTATTAAAAAGCCAAATTGTACAAATTGTTGGCCATAACTTCTAAAAAACAATGACAACAACAAAATAGGTTTGTGTATATATAGAGAAAGTATCAACAAATAAAACCGTTTTCTTTGAATATATAGATATAACGGCTGGACGGATAGATAGATAGATAGATAGATAGATAGATAGATAGATAGATAGATAGATAGATAGATAGATAGATAGATAGATAGATAGATGATAGATAGATAGATAGATAGATAGATAGAAAAATAGACAGACAGACAATAGACAGATAGATAAATATAGACAGATTGATAGATATAGACAGACATATAGACAGACAGATAGATAGACAGATAAATAGATAGATAGACAAAGATGATAGATAGAAAAATAGACAGACAGACAATAGACTGTCTACCTATCTGTCTATATCTATGTATCTGACATTATAGACAGACGGATAGACAGACGGATAGATAAATAGACAGACAGATAGATAGACAGACGGATAGACAGACGGATATATAAATAGACAGATAGATAGATAGATAGATAGATAGACAGACAGTCAGACAGACAGATAGACAGACAGACAGACAGATAGATAGATAGATAGATAGATAGACTGACAGACAAAGACGATAGATAGACAGACAAACAGACAGACAGACAGACAGACAGATAGATAGATAGATAGATAGATAGATAGATAGATAGATAGATAGATAGATAGATAGATAGATAGATAGATGTGCCGATAATTTTCCTGCAAATAATTATTCACTATAGCAGTTAATTGCTAATTAAGAAAAGTGATTTTGTTATCCTAGGTAAATCAATCAATCAATCAATAAAAAAGATAATTGTGACTTCTCATAATTGTGACTTCTCACAAATGCAAAAAGTTTTCATCTCGCAATTTGAACTTCATCACTCACAATTGCCAGTTAATATCAGAATCAGTATTGTGGGATAAAAAGTCACAATTAATACCTAGGATATCAAAATCAACTGTGGTTGGTAGATCCTTTTTCTTAAGCAACCAAATATGCGAGAACATGCTTTACACACAGCTCATTACGCATGAAAGAGAGGGAAGACGCGTTTGCACTCGGGTGCATTCATTCATGCTGTTTGTGGAGTTACAGTCTGACAGCAAGATTTTTCAATTATTGATTCAATCTGTTCATCTGGATGAATTACTCATTTAACCTGCATGCTAATAAGAAATTTAGCACATTATAAGCTTGGAACTTGTTGGAATGAGTAAAAGTATGAGCAATATTTACAATCCTGTGCTAAAATTCAGGCCATAAGTAGACAATATATGCATTTATATATTTAGGATTTATAAATATACATTATGACTTATACAATATAGACTTATATCTTAGACTTACAACTATATATTCAGGATTTACATTTGTATATTCAGAGTTATAACTATATGTTCATATTTATACTTATATATTCAGACTAATAACTATTTATTCAGATTATATATATTCAGATTTGTAACTATATATTCAAACTTATACATTAGGATTTAAATGTATATATTCAGGCTTATAAACATATATTCAGATTTGTACCTATATATTAAGATTTTCATTTATATATTCACTATTACATATAATTATTTAGTGTTTGGTCGTATATTTTATAAGTCCAGTAATGCATGTGAGTCAGATCATTGAATGAGAAGGAATTTGTGTTTTGCACCTTAAAATATATGCTTTGCAATGAGTTAGATAATTTAACAAGTAGACATACAGTATGTGTTTTGCATGCCATGTAGAATGTACATTGTGGCTGTGGCTTTGCAGTCAGCCAGGAATACAAGTAGGAATATTTGTTTTCTCACAGTTCAAACATCAGTCAAACAAGTCTATTCATTCCTAGTCTTGTCCGGTGAAACCACATGGATTTGTACAACATAGCAAGAAGGGAAAACCATCTAAAGAAGGACATGGTAGAGGGCATCCAGTGAATTAGTGCTGCTTCAGTGGTCGATTCCACTTTGCAATAACGATTACGACTTACTTAAGATGATCTATTCCATCAGGGGTTGTAGGGACATTGTATCGTCTCATGTATTCATGCATCTCTGGAAAGCTTTTTTTCACATAGTCCTCAGCGCTGCTCTCCCGAACAGTTCCAAAGCGGAAACCTTGTGATGGATGGTGGAGCTTGAAAAGCAAGAGGACCATATTCAGCAACCAGCAAGTATATTTTTAACCTCTTAACCATTTGAAATACACAAATTACTCTTACCTTGGGATCATGTATACCTGAGAGTTGCTCGTAGGTTTTCTCACCAACCATTACAGCAGCGAGATTAGCTGTGTACGTTGACAGGCAGAACAAACAGAAAATGGCCCAGAGGTTCATGAGGAATCTGCCGGTCCAACACTTTGGCGGCTTAATGGCGGCAGTCCTTCCGAATAAGATTGAGTAGCAAACGTTTAGCGCAGAGGAGAAAGAAAAGACACGCTCCCTGTTCCTCCCCCTTGGGGTCATCCCGAAAGGGCTTTTCCACTCGTACAAGGTCAGGAACACGGCCGTCAGATGTAAAGACACAAATATTCCCAGCCACATACTCCAGTGCAGAGGCCACATGAAGGCACCAATGGGTGCAGCAGTATCCATAGTCCTGACAAGGATTCCCAGGCTGGTGGAGAAGAACGGGCTGGTGAAGTCAATGACCTGACTGCGTGCCGAGTTGATGCTGAAGGAAGTGACAGCCAGATGCGCAGCCCCGCTCATGAGGTCCCCGACCAGCCCTGACCAGCGACCGCTCTTGTAAGCTCCGTATTTCCCATCTCCCACAATGTAGAGGTCAAACTTAAAGCCCATGTCCTCTGCCAGCTTCTCTAAAAGATCAATGCAATAGCCATAGCAACATTTTTTAAACTCCATGGGCACGGTGTCATTGGCACTTTGCAAACCCTGAAAAAGACTTTCCAGCAAGGCTGTGTTGTTTGTTTGGGGGTCAAGGCACAGCTGGCCAGCCGGGCACAAACCTTCTTCATCAACATCTCGGGTGAAGACAAATGGGTGTTCTACCAGGGTGACGACTCGCAAGTGCAGACGCGAGGAATGCCGCCAGTCTCCCCCTGGATGAGACTGTCTCTTATTAGGCCAAACACCGTAATCCATTACCACTTTGCCTTGCTTCCAGTTGCCGAGACGCGTCCACATGGGCTTGCCTATTGGGTCATGCTGTAGATTCCATATGAAGTGATGGCTTTCAGAGATGATGGTAGATTCCTCTTGAACACTGATGTAGCCGCTCAGGCCGTCAAACAACGTGTTGGCCATGTATCTGAGAATCAAGAGAAAATTGATTCTAAAGCAAATACAATGTCAAATCAAAATAAACCTAATTTGCTTTTATAACACAACGCCTCTGATCCAAAGGCCTGTTCACACCAAGGACTATAACTATATCTGTATCGTTTTAATAATCATTCTATATGAGAATAGCAGAGTCCACACCACAGCTATAACAACACAGAGAAATTATATTGTTCATTTTCAGAATCATTTTTCCCAGTTGAGGAACGATATCGGCTTTGACAGCAAAATCAGAATCCATCTAAAGGGGCTTTCGGGTAGCATCGGGTAGTTCTAGGAGCTTAGTTCTTGGAAGTAGCCAGCAGGGTGGTTCCCCGAGAACTAACAGTTTCCTTAGGAACCTGGTTGCATTCATAGTACCGTCAGTAGGAACTCTTAAGTGACTTAAGTCAAGCTTGTTGTTGTAACTTTTATTTTGATGGCACGACAGACCTTTATTTTGACAGCGCTCCCATTCTCTGTATTCATTAGTTTACGATCTGTCTAACAGTCCTGTCTAAAGCTGCGTTTCCAACGATATTACCCGGAACAATTTGTCCCAGGAACTTTTTTTCCCCTAGACCTGTTGTTAGCCGCGTTTCCACCGCGGTCTAAAGTACCGTGAAGATTAGGCAAATAGTCCGGTGACGTAGGACTGCGCGCGACTTTACAGTTCCCACTGGATTTCATCCTCTGAATTTAAGCTTAATAAAGCTTGAACTTCGTCGTCTGTCCATCGGTCGTATGTTTTAAACTCCATTATTGATTCGAATATTAGACGACTGTTACTGCACGCACCGCAACAGATGGTGGTTGAATAAAATGCAATAAAAATGCGGCATGAACTCAACCAATCAGCATGTTCAGCGCCCAAGTCCCACCCCTGAAAGTTCCTGCACTTTGAAAAAGTACTACCTCGCGAGCAGGGACTTTTGGAGGGGGAAACACGGTGTAAACACACCGAGTACCACCCCAAAGTTCCTAGTTTCTGGGGAAAGTTCCTGTGGTGGAAACGTGGCATAATACGTAATTAGATAGAACTGTTATACATAGTAAGTAGACAGTATATGAAAAGGTATTAGCTTTTGCCGTGTCCAGTGTTGCTAGCTGAGCTGAAATACATAATAATGTTTTGCTTGGTCCCCTCAAAGTTGCATTACATTTTCTCCTTAGCGTAAAGGTTAAGAGGCCCATCTATCACTGTTTTCCATGTCCATAGAGTTAGTTTCTGGAGTAAATTTTATATATATATATATATATATATATATATATATATATATATATATATATATATATATATTTATATTATAGACATATATATTGAAGGGGGTGGATTGGAATCCACTGCTGCTTCAATGTATATGTAATGAGTGATTATAATCAAGGTATTAATAAATATTTTTTCCTTCTAAATATCAAATGAGTTGAATGACTTCTCTAGAGATTTTAATTTGGTATAGAAGTTACCAGTGTGCTTACTGAAATGTTTTTTTTCATGTATTCTTTAATGTCTGTATTTGATATCTGAATGCAGTAACAGTGCTTCCTTATTTATCCCAGCTTCCAGAAATGAAATAGGGACTTGTTTTGTGTTTGAGAAAGGTCTCCAATGTGTTAAAACATATAGGGGTCACTGAAGTCAATAGTTTAAGGGACCATTTCTTTGTTAAAGCCTTACTTTCCAGTTAGACTAAAGTGTAGCTCTCCTTGAGAGAAAGAATGCATTATCTTGATGTTTTGAGAGGACTCTCCTGTTTATAGTTAGAGCCTGGCCAAATCCAACCTTAGAAAAGCTGTGTGTCGGTGTGTGTGTTAGTCTTCTTGGTTACAGGTTAAGGAACCACTGGTATTATTGGAGATTGACTGAGTTGTTGTTCTGGACATGCTGGCGGCCAGCAACCCAAATCTGCCACCTGGAAGGTCACGACGTGCCTAACTTCAGGGTCCGAGTGTCAGCGGCATAATCGATGGAGATATGCTTCAGTCTATCTGTATATGTGTGGAAAATTACTATGTTTATCTTTTTCTTAGCCAATCAGAAACTGCAACCTGAAGCAAGGACATAGCTTAGACCTTGGTGAAGTGTGTGTGTGTGTGTGTGTGTGTGTGTGTGTGTGTGTGTGTGTGTGTGTGTGTGTGTGTGTGTGTGTGTGTGTGTGTGTGTGTGTGAGTGAAGGGTATAACTGCTGTGATCTTTGTAACTGTAAGCGGGTGGGCCTACGAACTGTCTTGAAGCTGACTTCTACTGATGAAACAGCAGACTATCTTCGGTAAAACTTTTCTTCAATTATTTATAATTCTGACTCCGAGTCTTCTTTCAAACATCTTGTCCTTGGGTCCCAAACAATATAAGTGTTAGTTTCTGGAGTAAAAATATACAGCTATATTAATCTGTGTTTACACAGCTTTTTTTTAAATGGCGGGTGTTGGTGTTTCGCGTGCGTTCGGCCAATCAGTGTACACTAACGTCACTGGTAGTTCCTATAGTGCTGGCTTAGTGCTGTCAATTAGTTCCTCCAAAAAGAAGTTTCTAGAACTAAAATCATTCCTAGTTCTTGTGGTGCGAACACACATAAAATCCTGGTACTTCCGCCAGCAGTTCTAGGAACTATGAAAAGGATCCTCCGGTGTGAAAGCCTCTTAACTTTAAACAGCTCGAGGATTTAAAGCAGCAGACGACATAGCAGTGTGTGCTTACAACAAACAGAACATTGTCATGCGTTGGCGTGGACGCGTATGTAGTTGCCTTTATTTTGCATGATACATCCAAGAAAGATACTTAGTGTAATTATCTTTTAAACAGAACAATTACCACAAAAACACTTACAATACCACAAAACACAAGGCCTAAGCCAAATTGCACTGATATATCTTAAAATATGTCAGTGCCATTGTTTTGTCTCAAGATGCACACTAATGTATTTTTCCAAGGCATGTTTATAAAAGCTACTTAAATATCCTAAATAAACTAAGGCCTAGTCTTGGCTTAGGGTGCTTTCACACTGCCAGTTTAGTTGGGAACGGGGCACGAATCGCATGAAAAATCGCTAATGTGAACGCTGTCATGTGGACCCGGGTGCACACTGGGGTACCGATCCCGAGACTACCTGGTGGTCTGAGTTGGGTTGCAATCGAACCGTGTTGCGGTTCGCGTGAATGTGAATGCGGACTCGGGTGCGCACTTGTTCAGGAAGAAAAGTGACCTGCCCTTGCGTTTTAGCTGATTATGATGTATTTAGTTAAATAAAACGCATGTAAGGGATGATAGTGTTGATGATTTACCTTGGATACGAGCGAGAGTGAGCCTGCAGTGTATTCGCGCGTGAAATCAGGGCAACAAATTAATCTCCTCAAAAGAGTTTGTTTGCAAACAGCAGAAAACCACCTTATGCGTCACACACACACAGTAAACCTGTGTTGTTCACTCAGCTGTGCATAATGGCACCAAATTAATTAAAAAACACAATATATTGACTCGCGTTCTGTTTTCTATCATGCGCCGTGCACGTTTGCAATGACGTAAGACGCACGCAAACACAGCAGGGTTCGACAGAATCAAGTTGAGTGTGAAACCAGACCAACGCTGTGGGGGGCGCCGGGAACAATCGCGCTCGGGCTCGGACCGCAGCAAACGAGCCCAGTGTGAAAGCACCCTAAGCCCTGTCTGTGAAACCTGGCCTTACAGTAAATACCTGCTTCCTAATAATGAAGCCCAATATTTTATAATCAAATTAAATCCTGATAGATGTAATTTAAGTCCCACCCTACATCTATAGTTTGGGCAGTAAAAATAAAATGGCATTACTGACTTTCATTCACTTCACTTTCCTGATGCATTGCTGTTTTTGTCACATTTTTTGTTTTAATGAGATCCTTATTTTGGGCCATATAAATACTGCTCTAATTGCAAAATATAAAATTGACTATATCATCTGAAATACTTACAAGACACTGCCCCTTAAATGGCTCCTATGTAGTTAGCTGTGTCTTCTTAACATATAACATCATAGCTTGGCTAACTACTTTTCTTCAAAATATCATTTTTGCAATTAGCATTTATCTGTTGCTTGACCATCTCAAATGATTAGCAACTTCAGTAAATTCAGTAAGATTAGTAAGCTGTACTGTTTAGCCTTCTTGACTGACCTTTCAATTTAGGGAAAAGGTATTGTTGTGTCTTGTATTTTTCTCTCTTCGATTTAGAGTTTTTTTTGTTTTTGTTTTACGGTGTAGCGAAAAGGTAACTCTGTTAAATCAGTAATGATAGGAGTGCTGAGCATGTGAAATTTAAGCCCTGAGGCAGTTTGGTTAGAAGTTGGTGAAGTTGTTTCCTGACAGTGCAGTGTTGGAGAAAACACTCTTGATATGCTGTCTTAAAAAGCTCTCCTCGGCTGTGGATGAAGGGGATAATCCTTATAGAATATGCAGACGTGCTGTATAGTCACTAGTCACAGATTATCAGAATTCTGACATGGATCATTTGGTCTGTCAAAAATGGTCAAATTTTACATCATGTAAAAACGAACCTTTCTGAAAGGTTGGTGGAAAGTGAGAGGGTATCTCTGTTCCTGCTTTCTCTGCTGCCTTCTAAGACAGCATTCAAAATGAAATGGAACCTCATAAGTGACTGATTTGGAATTATGGATTACTATTTCCTCAGCAATTATGTGTCTCGTACATATAGCGCTCCTTAAGTGCAGGAAACTTTACTTCCAATGGAGTTTGGTATTAGCATGTTGTTAAGCTAATGATGTGACACTCTTATAAGCATAAAAATAGTAAATATTTTCTTTAATCTATTTTAGTCATTTGAAACTGACACAATGCATTATGAGATTGTCTTCTCTACTCATTGTGAATGTGATGTTCTCTAAGAATTTGGCCGAAATTTTTTTTTTTTTAAAAGGGGGGTTTCACAGTGATGCCTACAAGAGCAATTTTTGGTTCCCCAAAGAACAGTTCTTGGTTCCCCAAAGAAAATATCTTTTTTTTTGTTTCAGTTCTTAAAAGAATAATTTAATAATCTAAAGAGCCTTTTCCCACTATAGGTAACCTTTAGTGCAATGGAAAGATCCCATGGCAGTTAAAGGTTCTGCAGGGAACCATAGAGCCAAAAAAAATACTTTTTTTTGTTAAGAGTGCAGCCTTTGCATTCGGAGCATGCCAGTCATGCTCTTTAAATAACACAAATATTACAATTACAACATATTGCCAAATAAAATACCTGGACAGAAAGGCTCCTGATGTGAGATTTTTTGTCTCAAGACTGGCCATACAGTTTGTGATGCCAGGAATCAGTGCCAGCTCTGGAGACACAGTGGCAGCTGATCCCACCGCCCGCGCCACCAGCTCCAAAGCATCCTGGACATAATGATCCAGTGAGGGCTCACCCATACGACCATGTGCAAGAAGACCCAAGGGTAGCCCCTCTGTCCTTAATTCCTCCACGTTTTGAGAGTCTCCTATAATCCAGCGGTAATCAGGAAGGATCAGTCCAAACTTTGCAATGGTGGTAAAGATTCTCCGTATATCCCTGATGTCACATCCAAAGGTCACTATAGTAGATGTTGAGTCTTTGATGGACTCCAGTTGACCTTGAAGGGATGTTTGAAAGTCACTTTTGGAGCTGCTGTTGGTGGATATTTTGAGAACTGTGCCCAGATGAAATTTGGAGCTGTTATGGAGCAAGAAGACAAAGTCTGAAATGTTCATCTGTTGACACATCACCAGACTGACATCATACCAGTTATTCATGGACAGCAGGGAGAAGATGAGATCTGCTTGAGAGGTTTGAGGATTTTGCATGGCCATCTGGAAATGGAGTGGGTTCTGTTGGGAAGAAACAAATGAGGATACCATTACAGAGAAATTTGTGTAAGGATGGATCACATTGGTCAACAATCCGTCATCAATTGGTCAATAAGTGACACTGACTAATTCATCTTGACTTTATTTGTTTTTATATTTAGCAGTAGTGCTAAAACTAGCATGATAATAGTGTGGTGTGCTTAAGCTGTTATATGAAGTTTTGTGGCCGTTATTTTTAGTTATTTATACATGTTAGCTTTGAGGTCTTCTATATGATACTGGGATTCTAAAAGTTGTTGAAACTAACCTTTAGCAGACATACACATTTTTTTTTATTTACAATCCCTTACTTTTGGGAAAATCAACCAGAAATATTGATGACTTATCTTGCACTACACTAATTGAGAATGTCCCTGCACCTAACATCTGCCGCTGACAAGCAAGAATGAAATCCTGAGGTGCATAGCAATTGGCATATTTATGCCGTTTTGTAGTATAAATAGTTTGGGTAGTGTGTATGCACGCAACATTCCAACATTATGAAGTGCATTTATTTAACTGGAAAAACAAAGGGTGGAATGTCGGACACATTTGGTGTTTTAAGTACATTGTGTATATAGTGTATAATTTGGGACACAACAATGGTTCATGACTGTGCTGCATCAAATCATAAGTTCAATTCCCAAGTCCCACCCAAACCACCCAGTTTCAATAGAAAATATGTCAAGGCGAGAAAGACATCAACCAATTTCATAAGGGACTTTTAACATGCAGACAGGTTGTATTTAGGAGTCAGATGAATCTTAAACCCAGCCTGCCTAATTATACTTGTGTAATTATATATATTTATTGAACAGATTGATCTACTACTCGTTCAGGCAATTCTCCATTAAAAAAAATGGGCCAAGCCAAAACTGTCAAAATACTTGATGGTCTTTTAATGGTCTTAACCATTTTAATCACAAATCACTGGCCAGGAGATTAGTAAGAATTGCACAAAGACTGTAGATAAAGTAACAGCACAGAATATCTTTGTCAAACTTGCAGACAGCTTTTTACTGGAAGAAGAGTCAGTGTTTTTCCACTCGATGTTGATGGCTTCAAACAATGGAAGCTTGTTTCCGCCACAAGATAAAAAATCAAAAAGGTACTTGTGACTTTTTATCTCACAATTCTGACTTTATTTCTTGCAATTGTGAGTTTATATATCACAACAAGCATTCATATCAAACAGTTCATGAGTAATTTAAAAATGTCTCCAAGTTAGTTTGAGTTTAATGTGAGACCAAAAATTCACTATAAAAATCTGTACTCTGACCAGGCCAAAACATGTTCTCAAGCCACTTCTTGGTTGCCTTTGCAATTTTTCTTGTTGAAAAATAGCATCTGATCATTCCTCTTTCGATAAAAACTTTTCATTTGTGGGAAGCAAGCCATTTTACGTTAATCTCCTGTACTCTAAAGCATTAAATTAATTTACAAAGTGAATTTGCTCACCCATACCAGCAGCTAAAAAGGCTCTCCACACAATGACACTCTTCCTCCATGCTTCACTGTGATAGAGATGCAATTATTATTATACACTTCCCAGCCAAAACAAAATTGCTGTTTGGATTTAAATAGGCGGATGTTTAAGAGTCAATGATTGGATCATTATTGCTGTGATTATTATGTTTCTAGCATGTTATATGTTTGGCAACAGTTTATCTAACCCTAATTGATTGAGTATGTAGCTTTTCATTTCTTAAACAACCATGTAGGAAGACACATCATGGCCATATTTCAGGATGACATTGTCAAGATTCATCAGGCTCAGATTGTTAAAGAATGGTTGTGAGGGAGCATGAAGAATATTTTGCACACATGAATAGTCACATCTGAGTCCAGTGCTTAAATTTATTGAAAGTCTTTGGGAAGTGCTGGAGGAGACTTTACAAAGTGCTGGACTCTTGCATTGTCAATACAAGATCTAGACCAAACATTGATGCACCTCTTGATGGAAAAAACATCACAACATTTATTTCTATTTAGAAGTGCATATATTTTGGGGTCAAAAATGGACCAAACATAATAATCACTGCAATAATGATCCATAGACTCTTAAGAATTTGCCGATTTAAATCTAAAAAGCGACTTTTGTTGTTGTTGGTCAAGGCAGTGTATTTCTCACCAGATTTTTGAAGACACCACTGGAACATCACCATGCAACTCGTGTTTTATTGTGATTCATCACTACACACACACAAATATCTATATTCTAGCCAAAAACTTAATTCTGTCTAAGATGTTTTAATGCATTTTCTCAACTTTTGCTCATTTCCTGACCAGTAATTTTTGGGCTTTGCACATCTTTTCCTGTCTGCCAAACAAAGGGAAGGCATGAGTTTTAGGTCCAACAGATATTTATCGTAATGCATGATTTGATAGACTGTCTCCTTCTGTTTGCAGATTGAGTTTCTGAAGCAGATTATCTGGGGCAAACAAATATTTTGATTTTAAACATGATGTCCAATTGTGCAATTCTCTGTCCCTGAAAACAATTACTTTAAGCGGTCTCTGCTCTTGTTCAATTTGAGATGCATTGAAATAGAATTGTATCTAGAGGGGAAAGAACTTCAAAACTAGTTTAAAGCATTTGAAACTTGATAAGTCCTTTGAAAATAGTCAAATCGGTTCTGATTTTTGTTACATTTTTTCATATTTAACTGCATCATGCTGCTTTAAAGACAAAGGCAAGGTTTCACAAGAAGGGCTTAGATTAAGCCAGGATTAGGCCGTGGTTCAATTAGGATATTTAAGTAGCTTTTATAAACATGCCATATATATTTGTATCACTTTTTTTTTTATTATTATTATTTTTAAACATATTTTAAAATATCTCAGTTAAAACAGCTTAAACGTGCATTTTAGTCTGGGACTAGGCTTAAGCCTTGTCTGTAAAACAGGGGGGAAATGTATAATTAGCCTAAATGATTTGATTTTGATTTCAGAAATGTTGCTCATTTCATGGGACCAAAATTGATTTAATATTTGGGTTTTCCTGTTACTTAATGTCCATTGGCATGACCAGTGGTCAAAAATGTGCTTTATTGACTCTTTCAGGTCATTCCCAGGTATGGAAATCAATCATACCCATCAAAATATGGATGTATAGTACACCGATCAGGCATACCATTATGACCACCTTGCTAAAATTGAGTTGGTCCCCTTTTGCTGCCAAAACAGCCCTGACCCGTTAGAGGCATGGACTCCACTAGACCCCTGAAGGTGTGCTATGGTATCTGGCACCAAGATGTTAGCAGATCTTTTAAGTACTGTAAGTTGTAAGGTGGGGCTCCATGGATCGGACTTGTTTGTTCAGCACATCCCACAGATGCTCAATTGGATTGAGATCTGGGGAATTTGGAGGACTGTTTGTTGTGCTCCTCAACATTCCTGTACCAGTTTTGCTTTGTGGCAGGGCGCATTATAGCAGCATGGGCACCCTAACTGGTCTGCGGCTATGCAGCCCCATATACAACAAACTGTAATGCACTGTGTATTCTTACACCTTTCTATCAGAACCAGCATTAATGTCTTGAGCAATTTGAGCTACAGTAGCCCGTCTGTTGGATCGGACCACACGGGCCAGCCTTTCGCTCCCCACATGAATCAATGAGCCTTGGCCGCCCATGACCCTGTCGCCGGTTCCCCACTTCCTTGGACCACTTTTGATAGATACTGACCACTGGCCCTTATCAAACTCGCTCAAATCCTTACGCTTACCCATTTTTCCTGCTTCCAACACATCAACTTTGAGGACAAAATGTTCACTTGCTGCCTAATATATCCCACCAACCAACACAGGTACCGTGATGAAGAGATCATTAGTGTTATTCACTTCACCTGTCAGTGTTCATAATGTTATGCCTGATCGGTGTATATCAGATGTGAAGAGAACTTCTAAACGTTTTCCCACTAAGTACAGTGGAGATTCAGCGACATATATTACATGAAATCTGCAATCTCATTGTTTTAATTGTATAATAGCCATTAATAACATGACATTGTCCTGCAAAGGAAATCAAGACCTTAAAAAACCCTGGCAGATGAAATGCTTTGCGGAGCTGTTTAATTTCCCCTGGGGCTGCAATTATGAGATGGTAGAAAACAGGCTAATCAGAATTGATTAAGGAAAAGCTGTCCAGGGATTTATTTCAAGATGTCTTAACAAAGACAGACTTATTTTCTGTAGGAGTTGTCATGAGATCTCAATGACTTAACCAGTGGGAGAGCAATAAGTACCACTAACAAGTTAAGAAGAGACACTTAGGGCCCTATTTTAACGATCTAAGCACATGGTCTAAAGCGCACATCAGCACAAGTCCACTTTTGCTAGTTTAACGAGGGGAAAAATGGTCGGCGCACCCGGCACATGGTCTAAAATGGTTGTCCCTATTCTCTTGAGTAAATGGGTGTGTTTTGGGCGTAACGTGCAAAAAAACAATCAGAGTGTAATTTCCCATTCCCTTTAAAAGCCAGTTGTGCTCACGCCATGGCGGATTCGTTATTTACATAGCGGAAAAACGGAACGCTTCTCAGACAGATCTACTTGTGCGCGAGGTTAAAACTCGTGAGCAGACCATCTACGGGTCAAGCCAGATTCCACCATATCTTTATGAACACAATATTAATATTTTACATTGTATTCCTTTTATTGTTAATATTTGGCTAGTTTGTGTGCTGCTGTGCGTCCCTGTGTGTGTGTAATAAGCAGAGTGTACGTACGTTGTGGACCCGCCTATAGGCTCATATTACTAATGCGCCCTTTAAATAACAAAAATAAACAAATACTGCACCATTGACTTAAGACCAGGTTTCAGTTGGTCAATGCTCAGTCTATTTGAGATCCTCAAAATAGCAACGCACCAACAATGTGCCTGAACACACCTGGTTTTCAGACCAGTAGCCCATGGGCGCACAAATGCATTTGCTATTTAAACAATGTGGCGCAGGACATGAAAATGATAACTGCGTCGGGCTGAAACTAGCAAAAACGCTTGCATCGCACCTGGCGCTGCATTGCACCGGGTGTATGATAGGGCCCTAAGAGGTTTTGAGTGGCTACATCATCCGGAATATGTTTTATCTTGAAGGAGCCCGTGATTTGCAAGCTGGGATACAGCCAGATATTACCACTGTGTCATAAAAAAGCACTGGAGGGTGATACAATTATGTGCGTTTCAAGCAGTTTTGAAGATGAATTGTTAAAAATGGCTGATCTGATAAACCCCAGTTCTTCGGGCCAGTGGAGAATAGCTTGTCTTTTCAACCTTGAATCCTTCAAATTATTCTGAAAGGTATTCAGAATGACAGATGATAAATCAATCAAACGGTGTAAAATAATATAGTTGTTAATATGGTCTGATATAGGCGTGTTTGCTTTTTTATTACAGGTTTATAAACACAACATACTTTTTATGAAGAAATCAATCCATTTTAAATCAGTAAACCTTCAGGAAGGAATTTAACTGTAAATTGTAAGTGGGCTACAAACCTTTTAAATGGTGTTAATCTTACACCGTTTACTTTCTCAAAATGGGATTAGTCTATTATTTCCTTTTTCTAGGATCTTGATTGACACACAACAGGGACTGAAATTAATGGAAGCTCGTGGCAAAAATGCCATCAAAATAAACAAACATTCCCTCAAAAATTAAGTTATGCGGAAAAAAATGCTCCAATACGAGTCCCTGATTATTATATTTATAACAATATAGTTAAGCAATAAGCTATCACACGAGCAAGAGTGCTGTTTCCCCCTAAAAAGCATATTGCAAATGTGATATTGATATCACAGTTAAATAAACAAGAAGTTAATTTTAAGTTACATTTTAGACACATATTGTCTGTTTTTGCTCCTTCAACAAAAATTTCTCCAAACAAAGAGAAATCTGACAGGATAAATCTCCATGTAAACAAAGACCTGACCAGAAGATGGTGCTAACTTCAAAAGATCAGATATAAAACAGCTCAGCCCTCAGGGCGTTTAGCAAAATGCATTTTTACAAACACCAGCCACAGGTATCTTGATGTTTTGTGATTCAAATGTTTTGTGAGAAACATATTAATTTAATGAAATATATCCAACCCCAACTGACCTCAAACACCATCAGTGCTAGTTAGATCCAGATACAGACAAATGTATAGTGAATATTTGATACCAATCCTTAAAAAATCGGTTGCACTTATAAATAGCACTGGAAATATGTATGCACTAAATGTGAAAGATGCATCAAAATGTTTGGCATTTGTTTTGACAAATTGCATTTACTGTTTAGTTTTTAGAAGTTGCATTACAATATCACTCGCACAACACCAAACACCACCTGTCATCAGACTGCAACTTACAAATATAAGCCTATAATATTAAATTTGAGAACATATGAAAACAGACATAAGAAAATGTATTTACTTAAATGTATGTATTTAATTAAACTGACAGGAGGAATATGCTAATTTATAAAAGAAAATACCTATTTCACAGCTGTGCTATTTAAAATTGTAATTTTCTGTCTGATGATGGTGACAATTCTTAAATAAGCGCAGTTTAAAATTATTCTATATTTTCAGTTCGTTCTTAATATAAATTGAATCATCACTATTTGTAATAATTAGGCTATATTGTACACGTTATTTTTGTATCTGATATGTATTAAATAATTCAAGGGAAAATACATTTTTGAGAAGCAAAGTGTAATCAATGAGTGTCATCATCACGCATTTATACTCTCCATGTTGCATAAACCCCAAACCCTTAAATAACTACTAAAAGTGTATTCATTAATGCTTCCAACGAATACAACAATCCCATTCCTCAATTCCAAACATATCAACATGTTTCCTCTAATTCCACTAATGCAGTTGACCAACATTGCAGCATTTATTTACATTTACATTACATTAAAAAGAAAAAAGAAAAATGGTGGTGAATAAATTTGCAGTAGCATTTCCTGAATAGACAGTATAAACATTATGATTTATCATGAACATAAACACACCTGACTCTGGCGTTTGAATACCTCCTGGACGACGCTGATGACTGGAATCTGTAGCGTTAAGGAAATAAATTCCAACTTCACCAGTTCGTCCCTGTTTTGTGGAAACGCGATGATGGCAGAAACTCCTTGCACGATGACAGTGTGGCAAACACTTTGCAGGAACGACACAGGATCACCACTGGCAGATGTAGACGACGAGGAAAAGGAGAAAGCAGGGAGTTCTCCAAGTCCTGCTTCCACAGCCATGACTATCTCAAGGGTGAGGTTGTAGGGTAAAAGCCCCACCACTCGATTGAGAGTCTCTGTAGCGAGTAGAACAGAGTCTCGAGGTAGAAACACAGCATCCGTACCCACTTGTTTGAGTGCGGTTTTACTTTTGGAGGCCTTGTGGGGGTTATTCGCTGAGCTTTTAGTCCTAATACCCCTCCAGGCTTGTTCGTGCACACTTTGGATGACCATGTCCCACTCTTCCCGCGTTTCCCTGTCTGCATCCCAGTCCGCATCTCTCCCGCTGAGATGATCCTGCCTGAATACTCGAGGATGCAGGTGCAAAGCTCCGACTCTCACAGTGTGTCCGATCCTCTTCAGAATCTGACATGGTTGTGGATGCGCCATAGATGCTGGAGGAACAAGGATCATTATCAATGCGCTCGGCGCAAGGAAGGAGAGCCACAGCAACCTGCCCAGCGCACCCCAAATCCAAGAGCCCGGCATTACTCCAAACAAGGCTCGCTTAAGCTCTGGAAACGACGGGATCCTCGTCCACCTGCGCGCCCGGTGGTTCCTGCACAGCGCTGGATAGATGATGGATCACCGGTGAATCTCCGAGACGCAGCAAAGTTACGCTCCTCTCCAACAGGCTTCTGAGGGATCGCCAGCAGTGCACATGTCCAACGCGGCTCAAAACACTCGTTGCTCATCTCAAAAGCGTTTAAGGGCGAAATATTCCCGTTGTGAAATAATCAAGAGGGTGTTGTTTTCACGCGCTCTCCAAAAACAGGCGAAAAGGCAGCTAACTAAAATGCAAAGTGACTGTAAAACCACCAAAACGCTTTTGTTCTCCAAGTCAAATTAAGGGATGTCCAAGAATATAAAATAAATAATTACATTTTCTATTTCTCTTTATTTTTGTATGCAAACCTTTATTCCATCCTGTTTTAGATCACGAAAAATCGTGACGGATCTACAGAAATTACACGCAAACTATTCCAAAACAGAAACGAGCGTTTGCATGGCTTACATTACAGTTCAAACGCAGTGCAGCGCAGTGAAATTGTTCCGATAAACTCCCAGAACGGCGCTGGAATAGTTCATATTATTGCACTGGCTGTGCTGTGCGTTTAACCCGTTCACTGCTGCACTGACACCTCTGCTGCTATAGACAGACATCAATCATAGATTATGTATAGCATAGTTGATGGATTTAGATTATTATTTTTTTAAACTTAAATATGGGTCAGGGGTCATTACCGTGTATGCAAATTTCCATATAATATTTGCACATGATATACGCATAAACAAAAATTAAATGAATGATTGCTAACCCTATATACATTCACACACATTTTCTCAAAAAAGGCCAATCATAAACAAATAGAACACATCCATTCCAATTAGATTTTGTCTGAATAGTACCTCTCACAAATACAAAAATAAATAAATTAACATCTAAAGTAGATTTAAAAGATTATCGCACCAGTGAGCAAGTTAAATGTGACGATGTGGCAAGGAGAGTTGTTTATGCTCATGCTGATACATTCAGATGAATGGAAAATTTGTAGCATCTCCAATGCTCAGTCTCTAGCTGTTGATCTGTTGAATCTGATAAAAATGATTCTTATTGGTTAGGAAGTATAACCTCTGCCTCTCCCTTGAATCATCAGCAGCCGTGTCGTCCTATCACCGCACAGTCCTGACTTACGGCAGGAGAGGTTGGATAAGAGGAGGGGCGTGACACAAGAGCACTGCTGTCGGTGAGTGGTGAACAAGAAAAATCTGATGGCTGTTGTACCTCATCAGTCACCACTGCCATAAATCTCACACACACTGTTCCTATGCGGAGACTGTGCTGCCGGTGCATCGGTTGCCAGGACCATGAATGTCATCGCTTAGACATGCGTTCTTCTTCAGATTTTGATACACACTGATGCATACAATAATAACACAGTGTTACGACCCAGGGTCAGGGAGGAAACATGAACAAATAAGTCTGTACCAGCCGTTATCGTGTGCTTGTATCTTTATTCTTTTTTCCTCAACTAAACCCACAACCACTACTTGAAAATAAATAACAGCGGACTATAGGTTAACTACACAGTAGAAAAAGTATTTACAATTGAAAATAAATGGCACCCGTTCCCTATCCTCTGTGGTGGAGAAACACAACAACGCCAAATCTATTCTCCCACACCCTCTCCAGCATCCGTGGGTTATTTCAAAGGATGGCAGTCTTCAGGTGACGAATCAGCAGGTGAGCCTTCATACGTCCAATTAGAGCGAAGTCTCCTAAGAGAGAGAGAAACAGAGAGAAAGTGTCCTTGGCTGTCACACTTAGGGTGCTTCTCATTTCTTATTTGTCCTTTTTTCCTTTCCTCTCTTCCTTTCCTTTCTTCCTAACTCCACCCTCACTAGGATGCGTGGAAAGAATGCAAGGAAGGAAAATGAGCATGGAGGAATAGAAGGAAAGCTTATTTGTGTATTGGAATATTCTTTATCACTCAAGTGTCGCTTCAAAGCATCACCAGCTGTGCTGAAGGGATCTGCCCTAATGTTGTTGAATTTGGTTATTTAAAGAAATTCATAATAAATAATAATAAAGCAATATGCCCTGTTGAAATATGTGAGATTTATTTAAACTGCAAAGGTAAAACATAAATACAAAGTTCTGTCATGAAACTCTAGATGGCGCAGACTCATAAATTCTTAACTCAATCTGCCTACAATCACGTCATTATCTTTAGGGCACAGCTGATTGGTTCCTGCTGTATCAGTAGCCAATGAGCTCGCTGCTCAACATTCAGATTATTGCCTATTGTTTGCTGTGGCAGTTTGCAGCATGCTTTCAGAAACCCTACACCATTCCCAGCTCCACCTGTCTAGATCTGCTACGGGGGTGATTCATGTGTGCTTTTGCAGCAGAGCATATCTTTAGCAACATGTTGTGTGTGTATTGGCAGTGGCAAATGATGTGCTTGTTCTGCAGCAGCAGCAGCATTAACATTGTCAAACTCATCATTACCATGCCAAACTTTCTGAGAGTTGTCAAGACTTATTGTGACAGACGTGAAGGGGGAGGAATTTTTTACGTGCGTCACGTTTTTCGACAAGAAAGGTTTACGCATACCTAATCGCTCACCTCACTCCTAGTTCCTCGCCTCCTTGTGGTGCAGTTAGAGAATTGAGACGTCCTTCAAGATTTAGCTAACTAAATTACGTTGAGAAGACGCTGCTGTCTGAACAAACCACAGGCTTACGAGAGGAAAGTGTACACCAATTACATACTGCATGTTAACTTGATTAAAAAAAAATGAACAGCTTTCTGTTGTTTGTGTAAATTAGCTGTAATAATATGACATTAATTGCGATCTCGAATCTATTAATCAGCAGAAGTTATTACTCCACAACCTGTACGTGACGCTATTAATGACAGTTCTACTGTTAAACCAACGTGGTTCAAATGACAGAGGTGTGACCATGTTATGGTTTCAGGAAACAGACGTGATTAGCGGGACAAGCTATTGTGGTGGCGAAGCTGTGAGTTAAAGGAGAACTCTGTAACTCTAGCGAACTCTAGTCACTTCTTCGCTGATTTTCCCTTTTGTTGTCGCATGTTTTCCCCACGAGCTCCCCCTACAGCTGTGGGGGGGCGTATATTTCACAACACAGTCGTAAAAAACTCACTTGCGGCGGCCTCCTCCCCCTCGCTACCGCTGCTCATGTGCGTTTGTTTTGATCGGAGCAAGCCAACTGTATCATGTGGAATTATGTCTACCGAGGTGAGTAATCTGGTAATACATCATACATACGTGTGTGTTTATGTCGAATTGCCGTAAAGCAATTTGTGTTTCGCGCTCGTTCTCGTTCTAGTTCTCGCTTCTCACGAGACTTCCAATTTCACTTTGCCGGGACGGCAGTGCGCAAGTTGCAAGGTTGGTTTTCCGCCTGGGAACGCTGGGGGGAGCGGGGAAAGTCACCAATATCACCAGAACAGGTTGTTTAACCATCCAAATGATTTCTAGACAGTTTTATTAAGTTAAAAAAGTTACCAAGTTCTCCTTTAAGTCGTTGTATGAGTAACGCACCACTGGTCTGTTAAAACAAACCGTAAAAATACTGTATATGAATAGCTATGAGATCACCCTGTAGCTTTGAATATCTGGACCTATAGTCTTTCTTTCCTGCATGATCTGACCTTCTCCTCCCCTACATGACAAGGACACTATGCCCATTTGATCAGTTTCACATGCAGGACTGGATCACGGTCCTTTGAGGGTCCTGGAAAAGTCCTTTAACCGCTGCCAACAATCCTTGTGTTAAACCCTTATCATATAGTATGTCAAAGTCATCATGGGATTTATGGAATTTATGGAACATTGCAGGGTTTATTATAAATGATTTATCCATGCACATCAATATTTTTTAAGTCTATCTGTCCTTGCAAACATTAACTTCTCCGTTCCCCTGCAATAACATCTCTTCTCTGATGATGTGTGTCTCTGATCATAGAAATAGCAAATGACAATGTTGCTATCAATTCTGATGGACACAATCAAATCCCGCCCTACATTTTTCATAGTTTGAGAATCTGTTTCACTCTGATAGACATCGCAATAGAGGAGTTGATCACAATGTTCATCTCATGCCGAAATAAATAAATAGGACACATGTTTTGGTAAGATAACATTTGCTGACTAAAAATACCTTACCTCATTTAAATATTTGAACTCAGTGGCGGCTCGTGGATTTTCAAATGGAGAAGGCACCAATGCAAACTAATTGTAGCGGTCTGGGGATCCTCTCCTGACGATTTTTTGTTTTAACTGTTTTAAAATGGCTTTGTTGGTCACTTTATGACATACAATGTAAAAAGAGTTAAAAGAGCACATTCAGTCAGTTAGTGAAGCTGATTGCTGAATCCTATAACTTAGGCATGGAGTCTTAATTCATTTTTAATTTGTAGCTGTTGTTAGAATGGTAGCTTGGTAAATTTGTTGGTGATCAAATATTCAATATCTCTACCCTCTGTAGTTAAGGTGGTTGCTATATTATCAGTGGTAGCAGTTCAAACTAATATCACGTAATTTACATCTCTGCGTTCGGGGAGGAGCAGCTGTGATTACGACTTCAGTAATATCTTATGGTGTTACAATGGTGAAATTACAGACAAGAAGTTCACATTCTGAGACATGAAATGAAATGAATGAACTGGGAATTTTATTAACATCCAATCAGCCCTCTCCCATTTTCCACCTCAAAATTTTGGGTAGGCTGTGCTTCCCTTGAGCCGTCACTGTTTGAACTAAGATTTTGGATGTTCTTTTTTTACTTCAAAGTGTTTTATTTTAGAATAAAGAGCCACACCGAATGGCTATAACATACATTAATATTTTACAGTTATAGGGCCAGATTTACCGAACAGGGCAAATTAGCGTGGTACTGCAATCCTATAAAAGTGCAGATGGGAGTGGAAAGTTCTGTGGATGATCTACTGACAATGTGCAAACTAAAGAACACAGATGCAGTTCATTTCCATAATGAGCAGTGCAAATTAGCTCAGGGTAGCAAACAAGCAGAGCCAATGATAATCAGGTGCAAGTAATCTATAACAACACAGGTGCAAACATTTTTAAATAACGTGGCTCTGTAATCTATATGTTCGTATTAAGCCTGGTTCACACGGCAGGATAATTAGGCCGATTTTAGCCCCGATTCACTCCTTCTGACATTCTTAAGGATGCTCCGATTATCGTAAAATAATCTGATCAGATATTCCTGCCGTGTGTGGTGTGTTAAGACTGCTCTCGTCTGCTCGGAAGGACGTCGGGACCGCTCCGATCTCAAATCGGGGATATCCAACATGTTGGATTTATTTGGCCGATTTCTCCTCGTGTGTGGTGTCCCCCGAGCACGCAGCCTGTGGACTGTGGAGTGTAGCCAATCAGAAAGCAAGGTGACGAGGCGGCGAGGAAGCACCGGGAAACATAATCAAAACAGCCGGCGGCATCGCACACCAGAAAGTCCGGTGGACGTCGGAGATCATCGCCTTTTCTTCTGATAACGTTTTTTTCCGGTTAAAAACAAACTACAAACTATTGCCACTGCATCCTCTTCGTCCGCCATGATTGTTTACTCTGAAGTCACGTTTGATCTCGAGGTATTTTGCGAGATTTCCCGTCTGACCTGAGAATGCTCGGGAGTCAAATCAGTTTGTGTGTGATGTGTTGATTTTGCCGTGTGGCTGCGCACCACACACTGTACGACCAAAACTGTTAGACCCGTGATTTTTTTATCCCCATGTGTGGGGTCTCTCAGGTTTGGAAAATCGGCCGACAATTTTAAAATCGTCCCGTATGAACCAGGCTTAACGTCTTCCTCTGGCATTTCGAATAAATAAACACATGAGAAGAAATAATGGGCTGAGCAGTGGTGAGTTCAAAAGGTTCTACAAAACATTTATTAAATAAAACAAACTCAAGTAATCCACAGTTGAAAAGGAGGCAAAATAACAGCGTGTAGGAATGACAATACCGACAACTGAATGGAGCACAAGGGTGATCTTAAATACACAAGGTGTATTCGACATCGGCTGCGACTGGATGTAACCGATCGGCGAGAGTTGCTGCATGAAGTCGAACAAGTCATGTCCGCATCAAACGTGCCCAGTGTGAAAACACCATCAGTCTGTTAAGTTTGATTGTGTTTGGGTTTTGTTTTCCTTGTTCCCGTTTTGTCTGTAGTTTTCAGTTACTTATTATTTCGTCACCTGTTCTTAGTTCTGTTGATGACTCTGTCTGTAGCTGCGTCCCAATTCAAAGGTCATCGAAGGCCATGAACAACGGACTAAGAGTTATTGAATGCAAAGCAACGAAAGCTGCCGTTGATGAAAACAAAACAGGGTTCACAAACTGTCTAAATGATGTTCACCATGGTCCATTTCTGTATATGATAAAGAATTTAAACTATATATAATCGCATCTTGGAAAGATGTTAACATTTGAACCGCTTTAAAGTTTTTTATTTTTACATTTGTGTCATTACATATTTAAATAAGTTGAAACCCAATACATATGTTTAAAAAGTGCAATTCGGGATTTCTCTCAAACAATCCTGTCGTCACTGGCGCGTAATGAATTCTGGGGTAGGCAAGGCTGCGAAGGATCCATCTGTTGTATCCTTCATTTCACGGGAAACAGAGGCCACATTTCGAGGCCGCATTTGAAGGAGCCTTCGAATTGGGACAGCCTTCGTCGTGACGCAATCTGCCGTTGAATGTGACCTTCGAAGGATGCAGCCTCTGAACTGGGATGCAGTTTCTGCGGTTCATTGTTCCATGTCGTATGAGTTAATGTGGTTGTGTTATTCTAGTGATTCTCCTACATTGTCCGCTTTGTTTTTATTAAAGACTGTTTCTGTCCACTCCTTGTCTTCGAGCTCTTCATTACAGTTACCTAACGTGACACTTTGGTGTTTAGCTTCCTTTAGCAGTCTTTGCAGCCTGAGGCTTTGGAGGCCTCTGGCAGTTCCTGCTCCTCTGGTCTATAATCCAGCTCTGATCAAAGGCTTTTCCAACCTCATGGACACAGATCATCTCCTTTATTTGATGTTTTTGTTAATGAAATTCCAATTTTCCAGTCTAAATCATACAACTTGTCATTCAGATAAATGGCAATTAAATACAACTAAACACAGGAGGATTTCTACAAATCACAAACTATTTTTGATTCAAAAACAAGTGTGGAATGAATGAACGGCATCCCAGTAATTGCCCTAGCGGGAAATCTACCATATAGAGGGAATTGAACTCAGAGTGTAGATCTGCATCATGAGAGAGATGGGATTTCAACGGTGACTCCTTGACCCTTCATTGACAAGCCGCCGCAATAAATCTCATGTTCTCATTCCCCTCCTATCAGACTTAATTATGAGAGGGACCCAAGCACCAAGCATGACTGGTTGCATCATCATCTTCTAATGCTGTGCTGACGCCTAATGTAGGTCATGAGAAAATACCATTGTGACCTGTTTATACACTATAGCATGGGTTATAAACTAGTGGGTCACAGACAGGATGAAAAAAATGGTTTGAATTTAGAATGTTTTTTAGACCTGATCTCATGGAAAAATAAATAAATAACTTTTTAACAAGGTAGAGATTTTGAATGAATTCATTTGATGTGATCTGTATGAAAACATACTTAAAAAAAAAAAAATAGCAAGCATGACGGTCCACCCCGAACCTCACACTGTCACGTTCTCATATGGTTTCTGTTATGGGACTCTTACTTTGTATTTTTTGTGTCCTGTGTTTAGCTCTTATTGTGCTTGGTTTTTCCTGGTTTCCTTTCTTTCGCTTGATATTATGTTTGTTAATTTAGTTAAGTAAAGTAAAAATGCAGCATTTAGATCCTCATTTCCTCGAAACACAAACCTAAACATTACCATCAATGAGGTGTTATCAAAATGAGATTGTACAAATTAGCCAATAATTTGTCAACATGTAAAATAGTTACGAATTGCCATGAGATTGTGTTGCATTTTTCCAAGTCTGTTGTTAATCATTTTGAATATTTTTAGCTAGTTTGTGACAATATTAATGAACTCTTTTGTCATCTGCATTTTACTTTTAAGATGTCAATATATCGAAAGAAATAAACAAGTGACCTTCATTACAAAAAAAAAATCTAGCCTGAATGTGGGCAAGTTTCATGAAAAAAAGAACATAAATTACTTTTTTGTCAAAGGTTATGTCCGATCAGATTCAGAATGATCATACAAAAACGATGAAAGATGGAGTAGATCGAGTCCTATACCTGTTCGTGGGTTTCGTCATTTTTCTTGGTAACGTTATGCTGTTTTTATTTAAATGCTGACATTACCTTGTGCTTAAACAACTGTGATCCGCTCCTTCTGGTTTTTAAGATTTAAGAAGCGGTCACATTGTCAAGAATTTTCGTGTGCAAAATCCAGTACTGTTCATCTCATCTTCTGTCAAAAAGAAAAACGTGATACGAATCACGCTTATAATGCAGTGTTCTATTCTGGAAATCTCATCTGAACTAGAAAAAAGGAAAATACACTGCGCTACAGCTCTACAAGAAATAAAAGCCTAGCCAAGTAAATGTACAGGTATTGATCAGGCATCTGTCTGGGTATACTTGAAAGATTGGCTAACAGGCCTGGCACATCTAGGGTTGAAGTAATTCTCGCTTATACACACTAAAAGTGTTTTGACTCATATTTGATGTTGTTGGTTCTTTTACCTTTTATCTGGGGAAAATGCATAAAAAAAATGTAAGTAAGATAAAAAAATTAAAAAAGTAATTATACCTGTGTGATTATATATATTAGAGCAAATGTGGCTTTGAGCAAACCAAGATGCATTTTCTTATCAAAGATGATCTATAGATGATCTATACCATTCAAATGTTTGGGGTTGAATGGGATTTGTGTGTGTGTGTGTGTGTGTGTGTATTTTGCTCACCACAACTGCATTTATATGATCAAAAATACAGTAAAAACTGTAATTTTCACATTTTCTACGTGAATATATTTTAAACTGTAATTTATTCATGTGATCAAAGCATAATATTTTTTAGCATCATTGCAGTCTTCACTCTTCAGTGTCATATGATCTTTCAGAAATCATTGTAATATGATGATTTGATGCTCAAGAAACATTTCTGATTATTATCAATGTTTTGTGGAGACTGTAATACTTTTATTCTTTGATGAAATAAAAGTGTAATGTCAATATAAAAGTCTTTATCCTCAGTTCTGATTAATTCAATGCATCCTTGTGGAATATAATAAGTATTCATTTCTTTAAAAGAAATCTTGCTGACCCCAAACTATTGAGTGGTAGTGAATGTAATATGCTGTTATTTACTAATAATACAATCTTAAATGCTCATAAATTGTAATGTTTATATAGATAAGACGAGAAGCCTCATTCATTTTTACATGCCATTTGATGCCTCGGGTAAAAACAATCTATGTTTTTAAATGTCATTTCAGCAGGTTCATTACAGAAGATATGATCTGAATGAAATGGTAATTATTTGAGTTCATGACATTAACCAGACCAGGCACAGGCTACACCGTGCTCATATAATGTTCATGTTTTATTAGTGTATCAAAAGCCTTCTGTTTCTTGTCTTGATACATTTTCATTCCCTGTGGCGTCAAACAACCTTTTCTCATCTGTGTCTATTTTCACTTTCTCCAAGGTCATTTCTTTAACTGTTCATCTTTTTTTAAACACTTTTCATAAGAAAATTTACAGAATGACTTCTAGCTGATGAGATGGTACTTTTTGAGGTCTTTTTAGAAATGCACACAAAATATGTTAACATCACTTAACATAATAACAGACACTGTGGATTCAGTGAGTCTTTTTCAAAAATGGCCCAGCTATGATTTGAATGAAAGCAGATTAATATACATTTAATTATTTATTAAGCCCACTTCAAGGCCGGCTGGTTCGTATGACTTTCATCCGTTTTCACAGTGATCAGATTCGGTTAATTCATCTTGCCAGGTTTGTTCTGTTTGAAGGTATATTATTTATTTATCTTATCTTTTTCGTAGATTGACATCTGATTCTTGACATGGAAAGAGGTCTGCTCAGGACGTACTTTGAACTGGAAATTGATGGCAGAATGTGAATTCTCAAAGAGTTTAAACACACAAACTTCTCATTTGCAGACAGATTTCTCTCTGGAGGATGTCAAAAGTCAAAAGTATGCCTGAAAACACGTTGCCGGTCGTTTGATCAAACAATTACACAGACAAGCAACAGTGATTTTCTAATTTCTGCTGCCCTGAAATTATGCTAATTTCTCAAATATTCAAAGCTAATTTGTATGTAAGTGATTCATCCTCATTAGTAAGTCACTTTGGTTAAAATCATCTGCTAATTGAATAAATGTAAATGTAAGTTTTATTTGGTATACATTTACCAGCTCTGATTTAATTACATAATTTGCTGCTTTCATGCCGTGTCTTAATTACCGTATTCTCAAAATGACAAGACACGTGACGTATTATTCGGAGCTGTTCACATCCTTGGACTGGGAATTATGCGTTTCTATAGCACAACTATCAATGCCTAAATGAATCTGCCGCGGTCAGTCATTACAGAGGTCAGGTGGTACAAGTAGGAGCTCTAAGACAATTCCTATCTTACAAACCGTAATTATGGGCTCCAAGAGCACGTGAACGCTTTTTACATCTGGTCATAACCACGGGCATTGACTGAAGAGGTCTCCCAACCCATTCCAGAAACATTCTACATTGTGACCTCATTCCAGTAGACCTGATGGCAGGGCTCCAAAATCTCCACAAAATCCTCCAAAGGATGATCCCACCTTAGTATAAGGACAAAAAGGTCCTCTGCGTCCTCCACAAAAGTGTCTGGAGCGTGACCTGTTGTTGAGAAGATTTCTGCTGAGTTCATGTTGAGTAGTGATATTTGATTCTTAAATGAATAATTATTCTAAGCCAGTAAGCAGTCGAGCCGGTTTACATTATCAAACTTTAGTTCAAGCAGATGCATAACCGAAGTAGCATGCATGCTCCTAGCACCAAACGAGCCAATGAGCATGTCCAGAAGGGTTACTGAATTAAAGAACAAATTAAACCACCAGGTAGAGTTGAAAGTCATCTTTTCTGTCATGATTCTGCCTTCTTGTCTCTGATTTTCCCTGGTCTTGAGGCAGGATCATGACAGGCCCATGTTTTGTGTGTAAGCACATGGCCATTTGTTTGGCTGTGTGCTTGCGTTGTCTCGTCATGTAACCCCGCCCCCTTGTTATCTCATCTTGTTATCTTTATTGTATCATCGCCGTCACCTGTTTCCCTCATTAGTTTCTCCCTATTTAATCCCCTTGTGTTTGCTGTCCTGTGCCGGTTCATTGCCAATCTTTATGTGAAGATTCATTTGTGAGTAACCTGTTGAGAAGTCTTGTGAAGTGTTTTGATCCTGTCTTAGCTGTTAGTTTATTGTTCAGTTTTCTGTCAGTCTTAGTCTAGTCTTGTTTGTCAATCCTGTCTTGTTTTGCTCCCTCGTGGGTTTTGTTTTCCCTGTTTTTTCTGTAATAAACCCTAGAGATGTCTGCAAATGGTCTGCGATTGGGTTCTCTCCTTCTAAACCATAACACTTTTCGGTCATGTCCGACTCAAAAAGAACCTTAAGATTCGGTTCTAACTTAAAAATAATGCACTTCCTGTCTTCTGAGACCTTCATCTGATCGATTTGTGAAGGAAGCATAGATGTATCCTTCGTTGCCTTTGATATCCCACAATCCTGTGTGTTCCATTCCGTGACAGATGAGCTAAAAAATAAAGATTGCATCTGAAAGTTGCGGATGTTGGTCAGTGTTTTTGTAAATGTACAGTTTTGACCGGTTTCCACTTTTAATGTTATTTCTAGTGAGAAATTGCTTAAAAGAACGATTTGTTCAAGAATCGGATATCACTAATGTTGACTGGCTGGTCATTCTAGCCCGGTTTGGGAAGGAGGCTGAAGGAAAAATGGAAAGGATATATTTTGCAAGCAGTCTTCATTTAACATGATGAAGATTAAGACAAAGAGAAAACAATCCAATAGGAAAATTATAATAGCAAAACCGTTTTAGAAATGCACGTAAAGACAAAAACCAACAGAGAACTAAAGAAACTGAGGACTGTACATACAGAGATAATGAGCAACTTAAGGTGAACCTAAATCAAACACTATGGCAACCAAGGACAACAGGAATCAAACACAGGGAACAAAAAGGCAGATGAAACATAACGAAACTATCATAAAAATAAAAGTCTCTGGAACAAACACACAGGCATTATGTGGCAGCAGGCTTTAGGGTTAACGTCTTCAAATTATGAGTAGCTTAAAGTGTGGCAAATTACAGTGTAAAAGTAGCTTCTCAAACACTAATGCACTAACATGCCAAAATAGTAGAGTTAGATGATGGATTAAACCTCTTGTTTTATGTGATAATGGGTAGAGTGTGTTATTAAGGGATGTATGGAAATCCAATCCCTGGCAACATACTGTGATGATTGTAGACTGCACCGTATTGTTCAGGTTAAAATTGTGCTTATTATGCTATGTGTTTTTCCAAGACAATAGCCCTCTTGAGTCCCATTGTAATCTTTCTAACAAGTAGATCTCTCAGAGATGTTTTCATTTTAAAAGGTGGCTCATTCATTTGGTGGTCAAGGGGTGTACTTGGGCATGGCGTAAAGAAGAGCACCTAAAACCCCTTTTACCAAACTGCTTTTATCACATTGCTGCTACTTTTCTTTAAGTTTTTTTTTAAATTATTTGTTGGTTGTTGTCTTTTCGTACATTTGTAAAGCTGTTTTGATTTTCCTATTGGATTGCTTTCTCTAAGTCTTTGATTATCTTTAGCATGTTAAATAAAGAATGCTGGCAATTACATCCTCTCCACGTTTCCTCCATCCTCCCTCCCAAACCCAGGCAGAGCGAAACTGCGTTTCCCAAAAGCATCGTAAGCCTAAGTTGATCGTAGAACAATTGCCACCATTGATCTCTACGATCAATTTAGGCTTACGATGTTTTTGGGAAATGCAGCCCATGCTCAACATTAGTGATGTTTGATTCTTGAACGAATCATTCTTTAAAGCGGGAAACCGGTCGAGCTGAATCAAACTGAATTGAACTTAGTTGCAAGTTGAAAACCAACAGCAGTTCATGAGAACATTGGGATCATGAGGACAGTGGGTCTCACCCAGTAATTGCCAGAGCATATCCAATGAACTCCCTCTACTTTCCATGGACTTGACAGAGTCTTTCTCCTCACTAAGATGTCTCCCCAAGGCAAACAACAAGGCTCTTGGTCCTTTGACGAAGTTTCTGTCATTTTAGACAGAGTAACAAGAAATGGAGGTCTTCTGGGAACAAGTGAGTTCTCTGCATAACAAAACAGCTGTGCTCAAGTCAAAGAAGCATATCCACAAAACAACACTGATATGTCTTTCACACGTCACACCAGATCCTCACAATACACCCAACCACATTTAAAAACAACTCAGCTGTCTTCTGTCAGTTTGACATGCAAATTTATCAAAATTATGAACAATATGCTTATTTAGATAAAGACAGAAGATTGTCATTTGAATATCACATGCAACAAAAAAACGTATTCGGAAAAGGGTGTTTAATAAAAGAATAAAAGGTCAAAGTACTGTCATCAAAAATTCATCAAAAAGCCACCTTCAACAACATAACTATTTAAATTAAAAGTATTTAAATATATATTAAACCATTTTAATGGCTTTCCACCCACTATTTAAAAACAAAATCTTATGTAACAAAACAATTTATAAAACATGCAAAACTATATAAAAAATGGAAACACTCCATTGTTTTGATCAAGTGATGTTGTAGAACATAAAAGCCTTAAGGAATAATTGACGATGGGCCACTGAATTATTAAAAAAGAATGCACACCCGAAGTGGTAACGTGGCCATTCTGCAACGCTTCACAACATGTCCTGATCTTAAAAATAAATATGAAATATGAAGTCTCTTCTTCGAACACAATTCAACCTTACGGTTAAAATCTCCCTTCAATATATAATGATTCCTGTCTTAATGTATGCAAGCAGTTTTAGTCTGTACTGTTCTTTATCTATAAAGCTGTTGCAAAGAAGTGATGATATAAGAGTTTGGGCTTCTACCGGTTTTGTAAGAATAAATAAATCAGTCAATCCAAACCTACTCTTTAATTTCATGTTTGACCTTCATTTCCATCTTTGAAAACCTGTATGAACATCTGCAGTTCTTAAATTCACTTTTCATTTCTGTTCTCTTTGCCCTTCAGACACTAGATGTCAATAATGTTTTAATTCAGACAAGTGAATGAAGCAAAGAATCCCAAAACAGACCCACTGAACAACCAAGGCTGTGTTTTTGAGGGATGAAAACACCATTTTATCCTTGCAGTTTATTTTTGATTTGATTTATTTTTGATTTTAAAATAAAAATCAGATACATCAATAGGTACTATTTTTAACGACTATGTCCCCTCTCCTTTCCCAGCTCACAGACAAACATCACAGAGCGAGAGTATATTCACAATAAAAATAAGCTTTTTATTCACAAATAAATAAATAACAGGAAGCGTGAATCTTCAGGAGGGGTTCAGGACAAAAATAATAAACAAAAGTGAATCTAACTAAAGGGGGATTCAACTTAATTGACAGAGCAGACAGAAACCCAAATAAAATACAAAAGCCTCCCCTTACTGACCAATAAATAGGAGATTCATAAAGAAAATGACAACCTCCTCCCTACGGCTTCAGAAATAAATATAAAAGAATTGGCCAATTCCGACACCAGCTGCCATTTCTCCTTCTTCTTCTAAAAAAATCTCTAGCCATTTGAAATTAGAGTCAACCACTGCATTTTAATCACAATCTAAACAAGTATGCTATTTGCAAATATCAATTGTTCTTGATTTAAATCAGATTGCATAATTTCAAGACTTAGAGCAAATACAGAATGGTCTTACTTTAGCTTTGTAAAATTGTTACATAAGACACACCTGCATAAAACAAAAACAGACGGACTGACTGGAAATGCAAATTCACTCTCTGACAGCAGGTGGCGCTTATGGAAAATAAGCGCTTTTTTGGTACCGCTGTAAACAATGCAGCTGCGACTTTATTTGGTAAACTGCGAAGAGGAAAAGAAAATGAAATCGAAACTATTCTGAAGACAGTCAGTTTCCTTCAGAGATACATTCATATAAATCCCCACCCCAATTCAATATTTATATTTTTCGTCCTATATTTCGAGCATCACAAACAGTGATCTTGCTGTGCCTGGTATTTTCTCTGCTGCACATCTGTGCTCTCCTCTTTGCGTCTGTTTTCAGCGTGTCCCATCTCTGGCCTGTGTTAACATCCTGTTAACAGACTTCATAATATTTTCACACAAATGACATTTCGGGAAACGATTGCAATGCAGTTTGTGTGCAATTCTGGAATAGAGATCAGCCAAAATTAAAGTAAAAACCGTTCAGTTGCAAATCGTGTGTCTGGAGCACAAACCTTCCGTTTACGATTTATGGCCAGTCGACCGGTGCATCTCTAGAAAAAAGGTTGCATCACAACAATTATTTGTACTCTCACAAATACATTTTAACTGGGTCGCACAGATTACATTTTGGAAGCATATACGACCATTCCGAGCCTTGATAATGTGTTTTTTGTACTTATTTTTCAGGGGGTTTTTTCGGGAGCTACAGGGACAGCGATAAAGATCTATTTAAAGATGAAGACCACGATTGACGGGTTGGCGCCCACTGGTCTATAGTAATTCTACAAGATACAGGAGCCACGCAATCATTAATATTGGAAAGTGCTTTGCCGTTTTCGTTGAAGTCGTATACAGGTAATGATGTGCTCATTCGTGGTATTGAAATAGGCTGTACTCCTGTGCTGTTGCAATCTGACCTTATCTTAGTCTGTGCCCGATTGTATCTGCTAAGACTAGGTTATTTTTGGGATGAGGATGAGTTGATGCGCTGGTGGAAGCTGTTAAACTCTGAAAGTGATAGTGTTTATCAGATTGTTCTTCCTACCAGGTATCATTGTCAAATTATGAAGCTGGCTCACAAACATATATGTTCAGGATACCTTGGTGTTACAAAAACATATGACCGCATTTCTAGACATTTATTTTGGCCAAGCTTGAAATCGTCTGTGTCTGCATTTGCTCGGTCCTGTCACGTTTGCCAACTTGCTAGCAATCCTAATCAAGTGATTCCCCAAGAGCCACTCAAAACCATTCCTGTCATAGGAGAGGCTTTTGAAAGACTTTTCCTTGAGAGTGGTCACCAGTACATCCTTACTATAATGTGCTCAGCCACTCGCTACACGGAAGCTGTGCCATTGCGCTCCATCCAAACAAAAGCTGTAGTTAAAGAGCAAGATATGCTCTATGTTCAGGTTACCTAAAGTAATTCAAACAGATCAGGGAACAAATTTTACCTCACGCCTGTTTGAAAAGCTGGTAAACGAACTGCGGGTGGAACATGAGATGTCGAGCGTGTACCACTCTGAGTCGCAAGGTGTGCTCGAGCACTTCCATCAGACGTTAAAGTCGATGCTCCACACGTGTTGAAACAGGTAAAGACTGGGTGGATGGACCGTTATTAATTTTAATGGCCATAAGGAGCACAGTGCAAGAGCCCTTAGGGTTCAGTCCAGCCAAACTTGTGTTCGGACACACAGTCTGAGGACCCCTGAAATTAATATGTGAACAGTTTATTTCTAAAGATCCTCCCCGTGTACCGATCTTAGAGTACAGTTAGGTTCATATATATTCGGACACAGGCACATTTTTTTCCTTTTTCAGGTATTTACCAAAACATATGGATATGGGCTGAAAGTGCACACGCTCAGGTTTACATCCAAATTGGAGGAAGGGTTTAGGAATTACATCTCTTGAGAGTAAAGCATGGAAAAGTATGCATTGGTGAACTCAGCAACATAAAAAGGCCTGGACGTCCACAGAAGACAACAGTGGTAGATGATTGCAGGATCCTCTCCATGGTAAAGAAAAACCCATTCACAACATCCAGCCAAGTGAAGGACACTCTCCAGGAGGTAACTGTATGTGAGCCCATTTACTTAACAACTCCATAATGCTTGGGAGTTTGCCAAACAGCATCTTGTTGAGTCCCAATCTAAGATGAAGTGCAGACATGACAAAACAAGTGTTGTTCACCATTTTCAACCAGGTGACTCTGTGCTTGTGCTTTTGCCTGTATGCAATTCTCCCATGCATGCTTGGTTTTTCTGGCCCATTTAAAATAGAGAAAAAAACTGAGTGATACTAACTACACAGTTCTAACTCCTGATCGACGACGCAAAAGCAGCAGAGTCTGCCACGTAAATATGCCCAAAGCAAATGTTTCCAGAGATGTGCCTGATGTTAACTCTGTTGTTGAAACTGTGTCTGCTGTAAATGTTATTGATTTGCCTTCCAGTTATGTCAGAGACAGATGGTTTATTTGGCAAGGATGCTCAAGCCTATTGTGGGAGGCTTTCAAACTCTGCTATTCTGGCCACCTTGTCATCTCAACTCTCTTATCTGTCTGAGAATCAACGTTATGATATTGTTGAATTGTTTAGTGATGTTCCTTCCCAGACAAACGTGTTAATGTATGACATCGAGGTGGGTCAAAGCATGCCAACTAAGTAGCATCCATATCGGGTTAACCCGCACAAACGTCAAGCAATGAAAGCCGAAGTTGAATATCTGGTTTAGCCAGCCAAAGTCCATAGAGTTCACCTTGCATACTTGTGCCCAAGTCTGAGGGCTCTTTATGATTCTGCACTGATTTTCGCAGAGTGAATAATGTTACCAAAGCTGACTCATTTCCTCTCCCCAGAATGGAGGAATGTTTTGATCGTGTTGGTTCTTCAGGCTATGTGACCAAACATGATCTCTTAAAGGGATACTAGCAGGTGCCATTGACACAGCGCACTTCTGAAATCTCCGCTTTTGTCATGCCCAATGCATTCATGCAATATACGGTAATGGCTTTCGGGATGCGCAACGCATCTGCCACAATTACAACAATTAATGCAGATTGTGTTATCAGAGGTACACAACTGTGAAGCCTATCTAGATACACACCCTCAGTTCAGTCATGAAACGCTTGGCTGAAGCGTCTTTAACACTCAACACGGCAAGCATGAATTTGCCAGGGCAGTAGTGACTTACCTCGGTAAACTAGTTGGCAGGGTCAGGTTAAGTTGAAGTTGAAGCCGTTGCTAAATTTCACCAACTAATAAACGTGAGTTGCGGCGTTTCCTGGGAATGGCTGAATACTACAGCGGATTCTAGGAATTTTGCCACAGTGGTTGCACCCCTCACTGACCTCTTACGTACTAAGTTAAAATCTGTGTGGAACGAAGTATGTGAATCCACCTTTTGTTCCGCTAAAGATTAATGATCCAGTAATTTCTGCCCTGAATTTCGCTCTACCTTTCAGTCTGCAGGTGGATGCGTGTTTTATGGTGCCGGTGCGGTTCTGATGCAAGCAGATTAACGTTGGTATTGTACATCCAGTGGTCTACTTATTAAAAAAATTACCATATGTCAGAAAATTATAGCACTATAGAGAAAGAAGCTCTGGCGTTACTTCTGGCCATCCAACACTTTGAGGTGTATCTAAGCTCTGGTGATTGCATTGTAGTGTACACAGATCACAACCTTCTAATATTTCTGGCTCATATGTCTAACTCAGCGAGTTATGATTTTTGTAATCCAAAAGATTATTAAAACATAATGACTTAAAATATACTTTAAAGGTAAACTTGTGTAAAGTGCATTTAAGTGTGCTTCGAAACTTGAAAGTGTGTTTTCTTTAAAGGGGACATATCATGCTAAATCCACTTTTTTAGCCCTTAAATGCATTTTGTTGTATATTTGGAGTGTTTAGAAGTACAGAAAAGTTGAAATTATTCTCTTCAGGTGCTTCGTTGATATCTTTATATTCTGTTTTGGTCATATTTTTCAACCGGTTCAGATTTTTCTGTTCTCTATGACATTTTTTTAACTATTACGTCACAGTATTTGCATCGGAACTGCCAAATAAGGACATTGACTTCCGGCCTACCACTTCGAGCAATCCGCCATTTTTATTTCTCGCTGCAATTTTGTAGTCCAAGCTAAAGGATGCAGAAGTTACGAGAGGGTAAGTTAAAATGTTCGGTTGTTGGATGTAGTAACCCACACGCTTCATTACACCGTCTAATGTAGATGAACTGCCGCGCTTGTGACAGGGCGCATGTTTAACTGAAAGAACGAGCAGAGAGAGAGACCCGGTTGCGCGCGCACTCTCCCCGGTCGCGCGCGCACTCTCTCTCTCTTCGGAGCCAGGCGAAAGTGTAAACAAGACTTCACCGTCTCCAAACTAGACGCTGTCTTGCTCTCTCTCCCTCGCACATATTAATCAAAATAAATCGACACGGTGGTAAAAGGTCGGAAGACCAAAGTTTCATGTGTAAATACAGTAACACACCATTGCGATACATCCATATGAAGACGTTGTTCTGCAGGTTCGTCGTCTTCATTTTCATCTCGCTCCGACTCTGGCTCGAACATGTAAGGCTGGCTGGACAAGTCTTCCGTTGTTGACATTTTGTTAATAACGTGTGAATAAAACGTTTCTGTGCCGCTAGATAATCGTATATCTGCCATCAAACTACAAAAATGGCCGAACGGGGTGGAGTTGAACCGAGTGTCACCTCTGCAACCTGGAGAGGGGGCGGGGTATGAAGTGTCTCAATCGCATTTAAAGAGACCGCACCAAAACGAGTTGCTCTCAGACGCACATCAGAAAAGGGGTAGAAAAGGGGCCTGTGGAGCTATAATAATGAGGAATTCAGACCCAAGCATTGCAGTTCCGCTTTATATAGACAACAAATGTATGATTTATATGTAAAAAGGAACGATTTAAAAGCATGATATGTCTCCTTTAAATACACTTATGCAGCCTTTTATTTATTTATTTAATTATATATATATATATATATATATATATATATATATATATATATATATATATATATATATATATATATATATATCAGTACCGGTCAAAAGTTTTAGATCGGTAAGATTTTTAATGTTTTTAAAATAAGTATCTTCTGCTCACCAAGGCTGCATTTATTGGATTAAAAATACAAACAATAACAGTCATATTGTGAAATATTATTACAAATTAAAACCGCTGTTTTCTATGTGAATATATAGTAAAGTGTAATGTATTCCTGTGATCAAGGCTGAATTTTCAGCATCATTACTCCAGTCTTCAGTGTCACATGATCCTTCAGAAATCATTCTAATATGATGATTTGATGCTCAAGAAACATTTATTATACATTATTATCAATGTTGAAAACAGTTTTTTACATTTTTATTTCATGATGCTATGATGAATAGAAAGTTCAAAAGAACAGCATTTATCTGAAATCTAAAGCTTTTGTAACATTAAACACTACCGTTAAAAAGTTTGGGGTCAATACGAATTTTTATTTTATTTTTGGGGGAAATAAATAAAATAAATCAATACTTTTATTCATCAAGGATGAGTTAAACTGATCAAAAGTTACAGTAAAGACATATATAATGTTAGAAAATATTCTATTTTAAATAAATGCTGTTCTTTTTAACTTCCTATTCATCAAATAATAAAAAAAAATAATATTACACAACTGTTTTTTGAGCATCAAATCATCATATTATAATGATTTCTGAAGGATCATGTGACACTGAAGACTGGAGTAATGATGCTGAAAATTCAGCTTTCATCTGAGGAATAAATTACATTTTAAAATATATTAAAATAGAAAACAGTCATTTTAAATTGTCATAATATTTCACAATATTACTGTTTTTTTTGTGTTTTTTTTTTATCAAATAAATGCAGCCTTTAATTGGTGAGCAGAAGATACTTTTAAAAACATAAAAAATCTTACCGATCTAAAACTTTTGACCAGTAGTGTGTGTGTGTGTATATATATATATATATATATATATATACATACTTTTTTTGATTTAAAGTACACTACCAGTGCATATTCAATAACATTTTAATTGCACTTGTAATGTTGAAAAAATCTATTTTTGTAAATCACACCCCAGTGCAGACCTTGGAAATAATAGGTGGATTGGAATTGTTAATCAGCTGGGACCTTCCCTCCGGAACATCTGTCCTGAGCTCCTTGGTATTCCAGACAAGAGCAGACGTCTGAAGACAGGCAGACACATGGAAGAGATTATATACACAGTTAATAGGAAAAACAAATTTGTGATCTGCAGGTGTCACAGGCTGGCACATAAACATATGCACAGAAACACACACACACACACACACACACACACACACACACACACACACACACACACACACACACACACGCACAGACGCACATTGACATCAAACAAGAGCGAGTATATACACTTCCACACTCAGATTTATTTCTGCCATAAACACAGATAAGAATTAATAAGCTTCAATAAGAGATAATAGGATTTTCTCCTATCAAGTACTTTAGGTTATTTACTGTAAAAAGGATCTGGCCTGCCAACCAAAGACTATAAATTCTTGAAACAAACAGGTCATACCTACTTTGCAGTACATTTTAAGTCTTAATATTGGACAATTTATTTGAATAATTTCTAGATGTAAATCATACTAGTTTTATTATATCACGTCACAATTAAGCAAAAGGCTGAATATTTTGTATGGTCGTTTGCTCTAAGAGAAATGAACAACAAAATAGAGTCCTATTAATGAATGGAAGCATTCACTCTAAAAGCTAGTTAACATCAGACTGCTTTCATCTGCTAGTGAGCACTAAATATATTCAGGATGTGTTTAGTGTACAAGGAGTAATCGTTTAATTGTCATTCTAGGCCATTCTCGTTTGTCTCTTGTGTTATTGCAAGATTATGGAAGTAAGTTTGTGAATACAAATGTCACTTTTACAACAGGGATAAGAAATACCCATGGTGCTGTGTCAGTTTATAATATGTCTTGTAGGAACAGAATGATTGTGTTACCCTTTACATGTCTTTGAAGCAGCGTAAGTAGCACTAAAAATCCTATTTTGGCTACCTGACTTATGTCATTTATTTGATGACCTTTTGTCATTCCTTTTATTTCACAAACGATCTCTGAGATTTCATGGCACAGATGCACAGATAAAGTCAACATGAAATGACTTTAGCAAGCAATTTAATTTCCTTAAAGGTAGGGTAGCTAGCAATAGCAAGCTAGCTTTGAAAGCATATATTCCCGCCCTTCCTTCAGTGATTTTGAATGGAGTGGGCAGCAGATTTTTTTAAAGTCGGAGCGACATGGTTTTCACCCGCTCTGAGAGCTTTCCTCTATCGCTCCATCACGAGTGCAATTCATGCCAACGGCCCATAATACAACTGCATTTTTGGCAAGAATTCACACGTTAAATACATTTAGCTAGTTTGATACAGATTGATCTCTCAAATCAGAAAGAATGTGAAGGTTATGATGATGGCGATGGACATGAGAGGGAGGTTATAGTTCAAGGAATTTGTTTGTACCTTCTAGATAGGCTACTGAACATGATCGGGTGAAAGCACATTTTAAACAGGTAGCACTTATTCACACACGCAATCGCTCTCTCACTAATGCATTCACACAAATGTAATCTTACAGTGCTACTTTATCTGTATCTGATTTCGAATGAGCAGAAATCTGTAAGAAACGTAGCGACCCATAGATAAAATAACTTAAGAAAATGTTCTGTTATTTTATCTTTTCCAAACTCTGCTGGAAAGTGTCACAAGAGACGGCACTATATATCCTTATGTCTTAAAGCACTTGACATTACAATAATAATGAACGTAAAAACTTGCAGAGCTCTGACTCTACCACCTGACTGATGCAGATACATGTTAGGAAATGGCGTGAACACCGCATAAGCTCGTTGTTTTGGTTCAGGAGGAACTGAAATGAAAGGTGGCTGCTGTTTGTTTGCTCTGTGACTGACGTCTGTCTATCTCTGCATAGCTGATGATGTGTGATATCTGTGCGAGCAGGTGCGTGGAGGAATGGAGATACATATGTTGATAGGCAGGTAGGACATCCTATCATTGCATTCGGACCGGTGCAATGATTGGACGAAGATTTTTTGCTCCTGAGACTTCCACAGAAGATACACTATTTTGTCAAAAGTTTTGGAACATCTACCTTTACATGGATATGAAGTTTAATGACATCCCGTTCTTAATCCATAGGGTTTAATATGGAGATGGGCCATCCTTTGCAGCTATAAAAGCTTCAACTCTTCTGGGAAGGCTTTCCACAAGGTTTAGGAGTGTGTTTATGGGAATTTTTGACCATTCTTCTTGAAGTGCATTTGTGAGGTCAGGCACTGATGTCAGACGAGAAGGCCTGGTTCGCAGTCTCCGCTCTAACTCATCCCAAAGTAATGTTGGAACAGGAAAGGGCCATCCCCAAACTGTTCCCACAAAGTTGTGAGTATGAAATTGTCCAAAATGTCTTGGTATGCTGAAGCATTAAGAGTTCCTTTCACTGGAACTAAGGGGCCAAGCCCAACCCCTGAGAAACAACCCCGCACCATAATCCCCCCTCCACCAAACTTTACACTTGGCACAATGCAGTCAGGCAAGTACCGTTCTCCTGGCAACCGCCAAACCCAGACTCGTCCATCGGCTTGCCAGTGTGTACACCACTGTGATTTGTCACTCCAGAGAACATGTCTCCACTGCTCTAGAGTCCAATGACGTGTGCTTTACACCACTGCATCCCGCACTTTACACCACTGCATCCCACACTTTACACCACTGCCCCCCACACTTTATACCACTGTATCCAACACTTTACACCACTGCATCCCACGCTTTATACCACTGTATCCCACGCTTTACACCACTGCACCCCACGCTTTACACCACTGCATCTCACGCTTTATACCACTGTATCCCACGCTTTACACCACTGCATCCCACTCTTTACACCACTGCACCCCGCGCTTTACACCACTGCACCCCACGCTTTATACCACTGTATCCCATGCTTTACACCACTGTATCCCATGCTTTACACCACTGCATCCCACGCTTTACACCACTGCATCCCACGCTTTACACCACTGCACCCCACGCTTTATACCACTGTATCCCACGCTTTACACCACTGCATCCCACGCTTTACACCACTGCATCCCACGCTTTACACCACTGCATCCCACGCGTTACACCACTGCATCCCACCCTTTACACCACTGCATCCCACACTTTACACCACTGCATCCCACGCTTTATACCACTGCATCCCACGCTTTACACCACTGCATCCCACGCTTTACACCACTGCATCCCACGCTTTACACCACTGCATCCGACGCTTTACACCGCTGCATCCCACGCTTTACACCGCTGCATCCCACGCTTTACACCGCTGCATCCCACGCTTTACACCGCTGCATCCCACGCTTTACACCACTGCCTCTCACGCTTTACACCACTGCATCCCACCCTTCACACCACTGCATCCGACGCTTTACACCACTGCATCCCACACTTTACACCACTGCATCCCACGCTTTATACCACTGCATCCGACGGTTTACACCACTGCATCCCACGCTTTACACCACTGCATCCCATGCTTTACACCACTGCATCGGACGCTTTACACCACTGCATCCCACGCTTTACACCACTGCATCCCAAACTTTACACCACTGCATCCCACACCACTGCATCCCACACTTTACACCACTGTATCCGACACTTTACACCACTGCATCCCATGCTTTACACCACTGCATCCCATGCTTTACACCACTGCATCCCACACTTTACACCACTGCATCCCACGCTTTACACCACTGCATCTCACGCTTACACCACTGCATCCCACGCTTTGCACCACTGCATCCCACGCTTTACATCTCACGCTTACACCACTGCATCTCACGCTTTACACCACTGCATCCCACGCTTTACACCGCTGCATCCCACGCTTTACACCGCTGCCTCTCACGCTTTACACCACTGCATCCCACCCTTCACACCACTGCATCCCACGCTTTATACCACTGCATCCCACGCTTTACACCACTGCATCCCACGCTTTATACCACTGCATCCCACGCTTTACACCACTGCATCCCACGCTTTACACCACTGCATCCCACGCTTTACACCACTGCATCCCATGCTTTACACCACTGCATCCCATGCTTTACACCACTGCATCGGACGCTTTACACCACTGCATCACACGCTTTACACCACTGCATCCCAAACTTTACACCACTGCATCCCACGCTTTACACCACTGCATCCCACACCACTGCATCCCACACTTTACACCACTGTATCCGACACTTTACACCACTGCATCCCATGCTTTACACCACTGCATCCCATGCTTTACACCACTGCATCCGACACTTTACACCACTGCATCCGACGCTTTACACCACTGCACCCCACGCTTTACACCACTACATCCCGCGCTTTACATCACTGCATCCCACGCTTTGCATTGCACTTGGTGATGTAAGGCTTGGCTGCAGCTGCTCGTCCATGGAAACCCATTCCATGAAGCTCTACGCACTGTTCTTGAGCTAATCTGAAGGCCACACGAAGTTTGGAGGTCTGTAGCTATTGACTCTGCAGAAAGTTGGCGACTTCTGCGCACTGTAAGCCTCAGCATGCGCTGACCCCGCTCTGTGATTTTAAGCCTGGAACATACCAAGCCGACGGTCGGCCGTCGGGCAGTTTTTGTGCGTCGGCCGCCTAAGTTTTCTCAGTGTGTTCCGCACCGTCGGCAGAAATTGGTCCTCGTTGGCTTTTTTTCGGCCGATTCGACGAGAGTCAAGTCAAGTCAAGTCAAGTTTATTTGTATAGCGCTTTTCACAATACAGATTGCATCAAAGCAGCTTCACAGTATTAAATTAAAATAATACAACGAGAGGAATAAAGAAAGTGTTTAGCAGGACTGATATTCAAAACGGTAAGCACGCACTGCTTTGTTTACGGTTTGTGTATCTGCAGCCTGCAGCGTCGGTTTCCCTTTTTGTAAGACGATATAGATTAATATATCTTCAGAAATAGACAGTTGTCTCATTTACACATAGGCGCAGAATGCGCATTCTAGCGGACAGTCGGCTGTAGTTCTCTAGGTGTGTTCAAGTGCAGCTTTTTTCCCTGATGCGAGGCGACAACACATTTGGCTTTCATCAGCGCTAGTTTGTCTGCGTCGGCTTGGTGTGTTCCAGGCTTTACGTGGCCTACCACTTCGTGGCTGAGTTGCTGTTGTTCCCAATTGCTTCCACTTTGTTATAATACCACTAACAGTTGACCATGTAATATTTAGTAGTGAGGTAAAATTTCACGAATGGACTTATTGCACAGGTGGCAACCTATCACGGCACCACGCTTGAATTCACTGAGCTGCTGAGAGCGACCCGTTCTTTCACAAATGTTTGTAGAAGCGTCTGCATGCCTATGTGCTTGATTTTATACAGCTGTGGCCATGGAAGTGATTGGAACAACTGAATTCAATGATTTGGAGGGGTGTCCCAATACTTTTGGCAATATAATGTATATGTACATGTTTTAATATTTAGACCATTTCTATTTTTGAATGCTATCAGGATGTTAAGAGCGTTTCAATAAGTATAACAAAAAGTGTTTTTTGACCTATACCTTTAAGGTGATGCATTTATTATTGCGGTTATTTACCTATTGCCATAATTTAGATTACATTAACGTTTGCTTCACCTATATGTACATTTTCAGGAAACCTACACTAACAGTAAATGTTAACTTTTTTATTTTTATGAAGCATGAATAATGAATTATGCACAATAATACTGTCACACAGATCATGATATTCATAATATGCATGACACAGTAAGTCCAAAGAAATACTTTAAATAATAATCACGAAGAATGCTTGCAAGGAAAATAACAGATACTACATTAAGCAAACAACGATAACCAACAAAATGAAATGAACAAAACAGGGAAGTAAAAATGGATTTTGAGGTCCAATATTTGTTCAGTATCATTAATTCACTCTGCCAGTTACACTCATTCTAACAACAGCACAGTTTGGTCTTTCAGCAATCTTTCAGCAATCGTTCAGGTTTTTGAGGTCCAATATTTGTTCAGTATCATTGATTCACTCTGCCAGTTACACTCATTCTAACAACAGCACAGTTTGGTCTTTCAGCAATCTTTCAGCAATCGTACAGGTTGAAGCTAAAATACACTAGCAACCACATACTTCTTTTCATCTGTGTGTAGCAGGATAAATAAAAATACAGAAATATTTAAAATAAACAAACCTTGGCTTTTTCACAGACACTGCTGACGAATACATAGTTTAGCTATGGTTTACTCATCCACCTGGAAAAGCTTTCCGAATAAAACCCTGTTCATATTTTGGAAATACAGGGATTTGAATGGAAAATCACAAGGATGAAGTCCTTATAAACAAAGCTCTAAACTGCTATCTGTGCTGCTGGGATTGAAATGTGAAATGTTTTGAAAGTGAACAGATGGGCTTATACCTGTGGATTAATTCATACATTTTTTATATTTTGTGTTAAAGGTAATTCAGTCAGGACCACTCTGTTTGATTAAAATTCTTGTAGAGGTTCTGAATGATAGTTATTTGCCGGCAGGCTTCGCTCTGAAGGTTTCAACTTCCGAGCAAACCTTGCTGAGGTTTGAACCCCCCGAAGACTCAAGCAATTGAGTTTGGACAAGATTGAGTTACAATAAGCTGGATAGATAGGTACAGTATATCTCCATGGAAAAGCAGCTAAACGATCATGCGCCTGCATAAGGAGTTGGGGATGAAGGATGGGTAGGCGCATTGTCTGTGCGACAGACTAAGGCAAGTGAGTACGGATGAACTTATGCCTTGTTTAATTGGTAGTGGGAGGAGTTACGGATCAGCTGAGGGTCAGCTGATGACTGGCTGTCACGCCGTGGTCTGCCTGAATTATGCTTGAGCTCCATTTAGGTACTCAAACTGCGTTAATCTTTGTGCCTTGTGGGCACAAAAGCATCATGAACCTTCACTAAAGCATTTAGCAGAATGTCCAAGTTGCTCATACAATTAAAGTGGATGGGGATATCTGTAGTCACTATTCACATTTATTTAATGGCAAAGAGCAGCATGGACCTTTTGCTATGTATGTATACATGTTTGAAACAATACGAGAATGAATAAATAATGACAGCATATACAATTTTTTTATTATATTTAATGACATAAGAAAATACAGCTTTTCGTTCAAAATAGTCAAAAGTTTATAAGCAATCAAGGTAAAATTAATTGAAGTACTAAACATTCTTCTAAACAAAGCTCTGGTCAGAAATTCAGAATGATTGAGTTTATTTGAATACGTTCAAAGCTTAAAAGAATGTTGCAAGTATGTACAAGGTTATTTCAAAGACTTTACATACAGAAAGACGGTGCACTCGTACTACTATGAATGGGAGAAAGTTCGCGCAATATGGAAGAATAAGTGCCAACTGGTAAAGTCATTGCGTCACTGCAGCTGTCGTTAGAAGCTCCGGTTGCAATAGAAATGTGATGTTTCCCTATTCAAAGAGATAGGAGCTGCACTTGCCTGAAAGGGATTCTGGGAATATAAATCAAGCTCTATGGACAGCTATGGCATGTGTACAACCGCAGACAGTTTTCCAGGTAAAAACAAAGGAATTCACAGTAATCAATGATACAACCACATATTCAAGATTCATATTAGCCGCTGATATAAATATTGGGAGAATGTGTCCTCTTCATTATGACAATAACAGTAATGCAGTTGTAGTCTATTATAGGTTTTAAGAAGAATCTGGGGCTGATATTTTGTTTAGATACTCATATGAATTATTCAGCGAAAATGTGTAAAATTTGATCCATAGAGTTTGTTTGATTTATTTATTCATATATTTTTTTTTTTTTTTTTGGGGGGGGGGGGGGGGGGGGGGGGGGATCGGAACGTATACTTTACTAACTTCTTTCAAGTTGAGTTTTGCTTTACATGGTCATGAAGGATTGCACAGTTGCTCAATTATTTTTACTAACGCACACTTGGATATATGGTTATACTCGAGATTAACAAAAAGAAAATAATTAATTCTTTAAAATAGTTTCATGAAAGATTAAATAGAAATAAGCCTATACAGTATGTTGCAATTTAAAAGTAATTCTGCAATTTATTCCAATAGCTTGAACCTTCAAAATTAAATATCATCTAAATAAGTATAAAGATTAAGTTCAGTATTTAGCTCAGAATGTTGAATGTACACCTCTGCTCTTGCCACATCAGACATAAAAAAAAAGTGTCAAAAAGTGTCCATGTAAACACAGCTAGTCACCGACCGCCACAAACAAACAGCAGCCACCTTTTACAGTTCATCCTGAACCAAAACAACGAGCTTATTCTGCGTTCACGCCCTGTCCTAACCGTAATTACAAGATGACATTACACGTGACATTCTACCCGGAGCTATTTACGTCCTCAGACTCGGATTTATGTGTTTCAATCTCAACACTATCTACGCCAAAATGAATCTGCAGCAGTCAGGTGGTACAAGAGCTCTTTAAGTTGCTTACATTCACCATTGATTGTGTTGCCATTGAAACACTAAAATGGACTTAGACAGCTCCAGGTAGAATGTCTTGCAGCTGTCAGAGCAGAAATTAAAGCTGATGCTTTCCGTATGGAATATTCATTTTTAATATTCATATTTAATTAATTTAATTTCATAACTTCACAAGTTCAACAAAAAACTAATTAAAATGTAAGTTTGACAATGACAGCTTGTAGTTATGTGACTATCCTAAGAAAGACATTTACAATGACTAATATTAGTATGTAATTTAAATTATTATTATTAAATGATTCGATGCAGTGATGCTGAATGTGGGGTACTCTGAGAATGAAGGTTAGAACTAGCAGCTGACAGCAGGTCTTGCAACTTGAGAATCTGTCACCCCCCCCCCCCCCCCCTCCCCCCGCGCGCAATGTAAGACACTGTGGTTCTAGTGAAATGTGATTTTTTTTTATTATTATAATTTTTTTCAAGTTTAATGAATGTAAAAGTAAGTCAAAACATCATAGTTGTTTTTTTTTAACTAATGGTTTACAATACCATCAATTATTTTCCTTTATGATGACAAAACCTTACCATGTGAAGTAGAAGTCTTTGCTCTTGGTGGACCTGATTTTTCTTTCATTTTACATCTGACTTTACAGCTGGACTGGATCCTTTTTTTCTTCCTTGTCTGTGAAAATCAAACATTACACTATATCTGTGCATCGTTAAGACTCTACATCTTCTATTTCAAAAACTTGACACTTTGTTTTGCACATCAAGATTAATAAGATTATGACTGTCATAATTTTAGTAAAATTAATAACACAATATACAATATATAAATGATATCCATTGTTCCATCCATCTTTCATCATATTCTTACATTTTTCAGTCAAATGTCAAGTGCCGTATAGATTAACTTAAATTTTGGATGTTCAAAAACTACATTAGCATTACTGGTTGGACCTTTCGGCCATTTTGGTTTGGTCGTCCAAACAGAATTGGATTCGTTTAGAAGATTATCGAGATCCTTGAACTCTCCTTGTCAAGGCTGTTCTATTACAAATTTATTAAATGTTTAATTTAGGTTCCAATACAATAGTATATAAACTGAGAAAGCTCTGTACCTTGTGTTTTACATTGAGGCATAGATTATTAGATTCAAAGAAGATTAAGTCAAGCAACCCAGGTGTCTGACATTAACCTTTTGTCTGTATGCACCTCCTGAACAGTGTCATTGTCCCAAGTTTAGCTATGATAATGTGAAGGTATGGGTGATACTGTCAGGCTGATTGGATTAGCATCTATGCATTTGAATGACACTGTTATGCTGATGAGACCAGGAAACGAGCTGACTCATGTACTTAATTTACATGCTTTGTTCAGAGTGTCCACCTCAATAAATCCCTCCCCCTTGAAATGTATATAAACTACAATGTCTACTGCCCTAGTCAGACTTGATGACCACAGCGACGCACAGCGAGATCTCAATAAAGAGTTACTTCTGCCTGAAAGATATCCCAACGTCTCCTGGTCTCTGCTTTGACGAAGGAAAAGTTTCCATCAAGGCCACGAATAATTGTTTTCCCTTGTTTGACAATTTGACCCAGGTCTGTTTTTGTAGGGTCAGTGTGGCTTTTTTTAATGAGGGCATCCATTTTGCTGCGTTCAATAGCCTTATTGAGGGTTGCAGCAACTGCGCGCCCTTTTCTTAGTAGTTTGTTAAGTTGTTTATTGTTATGTGACATGGTGTCATAAAGTGTGATCTGAGAATGTAAAAAAACAAACAACAATTTTTTTTTTTATGATTTAACTTTATGATTTTATATTAGATAGATAGTATAAAAAATTATGACTCTCCAATGCTATAACCTAGCATCACTTCAGTCAATGCACTTTTTCTATAACAAGCCAGAAATCAGTTGTTATCTGACAAAAAGCAACAACTGACTACTTAAGAATATATTTCATAAAACAGATCACAACTATAATTTAACATTATGTAAATAAATAAATGTCCTCACCTGGAAAAACGAGACGTCAACACCGTAGCGAATCTGAGTCTGTTGCTACTCTGAAATAAATCCGGTCTTTTCCGGTTTTGTCAGATTATTATTTATTTTAAATCAAAACAACAGAATCATAACGTTTATGGTTCATATGTCATAAGGCCTCGTAGCAAATTAAGTATTCAATATAAATTCAGCAGATACGCATTTAAAAGCGGCTTCATATGCAAATTTCTTGTCACTGGATAACTGACTGGTCAAAACCCGTTCTATCTGTAAGTATTTTAGGTTGTTTGTATGTAAATTTAGATGCGTATCGAACCTGCAATTACATTTAGATGATACGTTAAAGGCACTGTAAATACATAAAAGCATATACCAGTGGTAACTTTTTTAATAGGGTATGCTGGGTGCGCTTTATGTCAAAAATGCACCTGGGGCCTGTTTCAGAAAGGAGGTTAAGTGAAAACTCTGAGTATTTTAACCCTGAAATGAGGGAAACTCTGGGTTTTCTGTTTCAGAATGGGAGGTATGTCAAACCTGAGAAAGTTACCATGGTAACTTACTCTCTGAACCTAACCTGGTCGGGAGCAGGTTTTCTTCGGTAAACCCAGAGTTTTTCTTATGTAGTAAATGCATCTTGATTTAAGATTTTTTTTTGACATTTTGACTGGAAACAACAAGGCGAAAAGGCTAAGTAAGAAAAGCATTTTTGCAGTGCAGTACATTCATTTATTGCGCATTTTTCTATATAACATCGGAGATGCAGAGCACATTAGTAAGGCCACTGTATCAGAGCGGGAAGGAAAGTGTGCCTCACTCTCACACACTTTCTGTGAGTTTTTGTGTCGTTTCCTGGACACAAACCCGTGAGATCCATCAAAGAGGAGATTCACAGGATTGCAGGTCAGTGGTGGAGAAATCGGTTTAAATGAGGCTAATCTGATAAATGACGTTCACTTGATAACATCTTGCTGTGACCTCTGGAAGTAACCGAATAATTAAAATTTCCTTTAGGATTTCCAGTGTGGTTGGATGCATTGACGCGCATATTCCCATCATCGCTCCTCCTGAAAATGAAACAGATTACTGTATGGAATGGGAGGATGCCAGATGGAAGGGTAGAGATAGATGCCGTAACCACCACAGCTGTTAAATACACAAATTATTCACAATTTATTTGGTCATCTTTTTTTCCCCTTCAAATACAAAAGCAACAGTAATTATTATTCCTGTTGGATTTTAATATTCTTCCAGTATTGTGTATCTCCTCTTCCTCTATCAGTGGTGGTGCAGGTCCAGCCTCTGTTGGTGGAGTAGAAGTCAAATGTTAATTTCATTAGCCTAATTAAAAAATGTAATAGGTTGGATTAGAGAACATTTAATAATGTGAAAAGAGCATTATACAACATGGAAACAGCGGCGGCACATTGAAATAGACACTGAATTATACAGCCTACAACTGAAGTTTTAATGTTCATTTTTAGTTGCTGTTACATTCTTTTTTTCTTTTTCTTTTTCTTTTGGTCTGTGGGATACCATGAAAATGAGTATTAGTTCAATAACTTACCTTTTTGTCAGTTTTCACCTGATAATATAACAGTGATTGAGAATTATACTTGCGTATAGACTCGGAAGTATGCGGACGTCTTTTTGTCGAGTTCTGTTGCCATTTTGAATCGTAATTTCGGAGATCCATTGATCATGGCTTTTCATAGTCATGGTGCACGCGCTTAACTCAGAGTCAACCTACTCAGAGTTGATGGAACTAACGCAATTCAGCTGTTCTGAAACCGAAAACTCAGAGTTTCCCATCTCAGGGTAAATCAACTCAGAGTTCAAGTTTTAACTCAGAGTTGAACCTCCTTATTGAAACAGGCCCCTGGTGCAGATACATTGGATGGGTTTTGCGTTAGCGTCTCTGCTTGGTTGCTTACTCATGAGTCATGACATATATAGCAACTCAGCTAAAGTTTTATATATAGGCCTATATTCATATATTTGACCTTTAATTGAAAGTAGACTACATTTACCTTTTGATGCCTTCACACGCACCCGTAAAAAGCCGAGTTGTGTTTGATTTGAGTCAGGCTCAAATCACGAAAGGGACAAAATATGCTGTATTTTTGTAGTTCCGCTAGGTGGCACTAATGTCACAGAAACGACATGCTTCACCTTTTAACGGTACGGCGCATCAGCTGAGGACACACATCTAAATCAGACACGACAAACAAGAAACACCATGGCAGGTGTTCATTTAAATGTATGCCAGAAGTGTTTTTGTGTTAATGAGCAAGTCCACGAATGGCTTGGGTATGCAGAGCATTCACAGCTTATATGGACCGCACGCCACTGGCAGATACGCATTGGACCGTTTTTATTTACGTCTAAATATGTTCGTTTTGTGTGTGAGATCAGGCTGTGTAAACAAGGCCCAGGTGTTATATTGTTCTTGTTTATTGGATTACACTGTTGCAATACACAGAAGGAAGGCCCAATTAACTGCACTCAGATGTGCTCATTGAAAACCCAAGAGAGGAATGATAACTGAATTTAGGACCTTGCAACACCTAAAATCCATAATAACTTCTTACAAACTGAAAAAGTGTACAGCATGGATTGTTTGTCCACAACATAAAGAGGTATTTAAGATTCCCTGTTTATAGTGGAGTACATTTTCCATGCACCAACAGTAGAGGACTAGTATAAGAGAAATTGTTTCTTATAATCTCAAAACCTTTCATGAATAATTCCTTCCCTCTTACAGTATCTGTAAAGATGTCTTATGAAGGTGTAAATGTGAGAAGAGAGCAGATATAAAATGATGTCAGCATTAACCACAGCACTGCATGTCACTGTTGACCCCTTTTAACTTTTATCATATTGCAATCCCTCTAGTAAAGCTGTGAGGCGTTCTATAGTTGATCCATACGGTCTATGTGCTTGAGATACAGCAATGGTATTTATTATTCAGAAAGTGAAGGCCTTACACTATCCAGATTGACTGCTGTCTTTCTCATAAAATGCAATGCTATTTTTAAATGTACACCCAGAAAAGGAAAATGCAAATATTAATACTGCTTTTGGCAAAATGTGTAAAAGTCTAGATTCAAGCAGGATGGTGTATTTTGATACGGCTGCATTCATGTAATAAAAACAGTATTAGCAGTGTTGCATAATTATCAGTTTAATATTGGAAGACTGGGGTAAGATGTCACAGACACTTTTGACAACTTTTGACAACTATACCCCATATAGGGTGACATACCCTCAATCTTTTTGCCCTTGGCAATAATAGAGTACAGCTGGGATGACATATTTTTGTAGGCCAACCTGTAAGATAGCATCACCCTGATTCCTTCCACAAAGGCCCAATAGGATCTTTCCATTGGCTTTTGGATTATTGCAAAAAATAAGCTCTTGACCAATGGTTTTGTTCATTATGACAATCCTCACAAATAAACACAACTTCTATAAATTTTGAAGCACAAATGCATTTGGCAGAAGTAAAAACTAAACATAGACTACGCTTACCCATATGGATGCTTTTATTCAAAGCAACATACATTGCATGGCACACATTTGATCAGTTCTTGTTGATTGCCTGGGAATCATTCCAATGATCTTGGCATTGCTAGCGCTGTTCTCAACTGCTTGAGCTACAGTAAGGAAAGAAACGAAACTATACCACGGTCGTATGACTTCAACATCACCATCACTAAGCTTCCGAAAACTTTTTCAGTCTTTCAGAAACATTTTCCCTAAAAGTTTGAGACAAAATAGCTTGCAAGACCATGATTATAAACACTAAAGCCCTATTCAGATTGGATTAGTTTTACAAGGGTAGATGGAGTAATGTAATTTAACCACAGGACATCTGTAATATTTGTTTGACCTTCCTAAGGCTGATGAACTTAGTCAATAATAAACCTTATTTTAAACACTGTTCCTGAACATTAAATCCCAAACGTGTATCTGTGTGCTGCACATTTTATGGAGAACAGCTTGTTTTCTGTTGCTTTTGTAAGCTCTCACTTTTGTAAGACTGTTCACCGCTCCTTAGGAAAATTAACCAGGGTTTTGTGATCGATTACTGTTTGTATTAGCTTAGTTTTCCGACAAATATTAAATGGATGACATTGTATCTATAATGTATAAGAAAATTAAAAAAAAACATGCCACTCTGAAACGTCCTGTGAAATCCTTGTTTGCAAAGTCCGTGCATTAAAACCGTTCTGCACGATCCTCTTGTTCGTTAACATTGTCAGGGTCTGAATCGAGCTCGAATTGGATTGAAATTGACGCCACCCTCAATATTTACACTAGAGAAGAACTCGCAGTTATGGAGGGGCGGGACTTTTCACGAACACGAGCTAAAGCGCTGCCAATCACAACACACTGGGCCAGCTAACCAATCACAGCACATTTCGTATTTCGGAAGGACGCGCTTCAACGAAATTGGCATGTTCGAGCCAGATTGGGTAGAGAGGTGCTGTAATAATGTAAAATATGTGAAAAATAATGAATTTTTTTGCACAATCAAGCATGAAAACATATACATACACCCCAACAATAAAATCAAGACTTCGTAAAAGGGAATAATAGGACCCCTTTAAGTCCTGAAGTGACATAAAATACAGTTAAGAAAAGTTACTGAAGTGTTATTTCTAATTTATGTGGGTGTGTATAGCCGGTGTCATACTCTCTCAGGTTCTGTCAGCTGTTCTCTGTAAAATGTGCTGTACACAAGCAAACTTTTGGGTTGTACTGCTCAGGAACAGCATAATAAATGTAACCACTGACTCCTAATTTCATCCATTTTTGGATAGCCAAACAAAAGGGTTTTGCTTTTGCATCCCACACACTTTGGGCGGGCATTGCAAATTTTATTTTGTACATTGTGACATAGTCATTTGCGGAAAGTTTTGGTAGGTCTGGAGCAGTTTTCTCTGTTAGATAGAATAAATCCCTTTGGGACACTATGAGCTTCGTAACTATGATCTTATACATGGGACGATGGAAAGGGAAGCGCTTAAATGCTAAACCCGTTTCCAGGTTTTGGCCTACAAAAATACACCATCTCCTTCAGGACTCTGTTCTATACATTTTTTTGTAAGATAAACATTTGTGTGCAAAAAAATGTCATGCAGAACACCAAAATTGTATACTATTTCTCGAGTAGCATGCACTGCCTGTGTAACATACCTGACCTAAAATGCCCTGGGTTTACATATATCTGGGTAGTATTGTATTTTGCTTTGAAGATCAAATCCTTGGCTTTTTAACAATGACTTTCAAATAGACAATGAATATGCCTGTATCCTTATTTCTGTTTCACAGATGCTACTTTTCTGGCTCAGCAGTCGGGACACTTGAAGCTTTTGTGTATCAATTCTCTCCTGTTTGAGGAGAGATACTGTGATTTTTTTTTTTGTGCACGTTTATATAAACTAATTCATGCAAACACTTTCTGCTGAGCCATAAACTGCTTTGCCTTCTGAAAAGAAGAGTTATGAGAGTTTCTCACACACACACACACACACACACACACACACACACACACACACACACACACACACACACACACACACACACACACACACACACACACACACACACACACACACACACACACACACACACACACACACACACACACACACACACACACACACACAATAACTATTCACAGTAGCAGTGCAGACAAATTGACTGAGGGTTTTCTGTTAGGTCGTTATTTACGGTGCCAGAATTTCTTGGCATTATGGGTAAGGACACCCGTTGGCATATTTTGGCAGTTAATAGAATCATTCCATATAAATGGCATGATGTACGTTTTGGCTGTATGCTACAGACATTTGCAGAGGAGAATTAGATGTTAATATTTCCCCTCAGGTTGACATATACCCCGGTATAATATTCCAAAAACACAGCTGCTTTGATGCAAAGCTTTAAATAGATTTGTGAGGATTTTGATAAACATTATGGGTGTTAAAAGCACCTTTCTTCATTTATGATCATTCAAAAATATGTGTGTTCTTGTTATTTCTTCCTTTTATAATTATTTTGCAAAAATAATTATATAAAGTGAATATATTTTAAATGTACTAAATTGCAGCTTTATCTTTAATAACCAATATTATAAATATATTTAAAAATGGATTACATACAATTTTCAATTGAAATGACATTAAAGAATATTACCACAAATGTCAGTACATTTAGCAGTAACTTTAACCATATTTCTAAGACAAAAGAAGTATTACTTAAGTGAGTCAAAAAGTTCAGCTAATTGCATTTAATATAAATGTAAACTATAATACATTTTCAGTTAAGTTCAATTACAGTTTTTTTCGATTGCTAAACGACAGTGAGCACAACTGGAGTCACATGTGCAAAACTCTAACTACAGTCTGCACAGCAGCAGTTCATGTGGACCAAACTCTAGTTCGTTTTTCATTGCTTGAACACAGTTTTCAAAACTCTACACACTTATCCCATGACTTTAACCACAACCTGCACAACACTGTGGATTTACAGCACTTTGTTCAAACGCTAACACACTGCTGTCAAAACTGTGAACCACACATTCAAAACAGAATAGATTTCAGCCTTGTGCCTTTCAAACACTGATGAGTGCAGTTTCAGCTGAAAGGCTAAACAGGTGTCTTGTTTTAGACTTGTAAGTGAACACACACACACACACACACACACACACACACACACACACACACACACACACACACACACACACACATATATATATATATATATATATATATATATATAGGTAGAAATCAGAAAGACTAATTTTGGAAATGGAACAAGGAAGAAGGGTTGGTGGAGGGAGAAGGGTGGCAGGGAGAGGGCGGATGCGTGCCGGATGTGAGGACACGAGTCCAGAGGACTGCCAGGGATGGATAAGGCACTCCAGAAGGTTCTTCCCCAGGTGCATGGCAAGAGAGAACATTAGATGTGATGTTGATGAAAACCTGTGGCCTGATGCTAGAGAGAGGCAGGATTAGCCCCTCAATTATTTGTTCGAATTACAGTATGTACTTTTAGTTTCAACCTTTTTTTTTCTCATTACTGTAATTCCATAAATTACTACAGACTATTGAAGCAAACGCCTCGGTTACGACTGTAACCTCGGTTCCCTGAAGAGGGAACGAGCGTTGCGTCGAAACTGACGCTATGGGAACGCTTTGCGTGATGACGTCTTGAAGCACATGTAAAATCAGTCCAATGGTGTGGCGGAACGTCAGAGGCGGGTGACGTCACGTACCAGGAAGCTATAAAAGCCGGCCCGAAACAGAAAACGAAAGCTTCGTAAAGTCTGAAGTCGCGCTGACAGGCATGAAGGAGATATGGCAAGGCGACGCAACGCTCGTTCCCTCTTCAGGGAACCGAGGTTACAGTCGTAACCGAGGCGTTCCCTTTCAAGGGAACTCCCGTTGCGTCGAAACTGACGCTATGGGAACGTCTATACCAACGCCTCCATAGCTACAAATGTCTGTCCTGTGTGTAATCATGTGAGCAGCACTAAGAAGACAAAACATGAGACCCTGGAGTAGAGTCTAAATCCAGAGAGTAGAACCTGACGAAGGTGTGCGGTGAGGACCAGCCTGCCGCATCACAGACGTCCTGTAACGATACTCCTGATATAAGGGCCTTAGAGGCCGCCATACTCCTAGTAGAGAGCGACCGGACAGCCAAAGGAGAAGGCTGTCCAGCCGCCTCATAAGCCAGTGAGATAGTCTCAACCACCCACTTGCTCATCCTTTGCTTAGACACTGGACCTCCCTTGTTAGGGGAGCAAAAGTCACTTTTACGCCACAGGGCAGCTCTGTGGACATACGCGTCTAACGCCCGAACAGGGCAGAACAAATTATTCGCCTCCTGGTCCGATTTCGAAAGGGAGGAGGACCTCCAAGTGCCACGAGGGAAACGAGATACCAAAGGGTCTTTCCCCACAGACATTCCACCCAAAGGACTGTGGTAAGCACCTGCGGCCGCCACATAAACCTTTAAAGTGGACGGGGTCAGACCTGCAGTGAACCGGTCCTGCAGGAACTCCAGAACTGTACCAATTGGGCAGTTGACTGGATCCAACCGACGGTCACTACACAAAGAGGTGAATACTCTTCAGTTCAGGGCATAAAGTTTCCTCGTGGAGGGAGCTTGGACTGTAGAATGGTCTCAACAACCTCAGTTGAGAGACCTGACTCTATGAGCTGGGCCCCCTCAGAGGCCAAGCCCACAGGTTCCACAGTTCTGGGCGGGGGTGAAATATTGAGCCCCCTGCTTGGGACAGAAGGTCCCTCCTGACAGGAAGCTCCAGAGGATGCCCGTCGAGGAGGGACACAAGATCGGGAAACCATACTCTGCCCGGCCAGCGCGGGGCTATAAAAAGCAGGCAAACCCGGTCCCTGCGAACTCTTTCCAGAACTCCCGGGAGCAGAGCAACTGGGGGAAAGGCGTACAGACGTAGCCTCGGCCACGTCTGTACCCTAGCATCCAGTCCCAGAGGAGCTGGATGCGTGAAGGAGAACCAAAGTGGACAGTGAGACGTCTCTCGAGACGCAAACAGATCCACTTATAATTTCCATATCAGCTCCACCACCTCGGGGGTGGAGCCACCATTCCCCGGGCCTCGGCCCCTGTCTCGACAGAGTGTCTGCTCCTATATTCTGGACCCCGGGGATGTAGGCTGCCTTGAGTGACAGCAACTTCCCCTGGGACCACAAGAGGATATGGCATGCCAGCGCAAACCCCCTTGATATAGGCGACTACCGACGTGTTGTCCGTATGTACTACACATGGTGTCCCCTGAGACCTGTGATAAAGCTCCTCAGAGCCCGGAAGACAGCTAACATCTCTAGGCTATAGAATGCCAGGAACGATGATGGTCTTCCCACAGACCTTGAGATGAGCGACCCTCAGGATCGCTCCCCAACCCGTGAGGGAAGCATCCGTCGTTAGCAGTTTGCGACGACAAGGAGCTCCCAGCACTGGGCCCTGGGACAGGAACCAAGGTTTCTTCCACATAACCAAGGCACGTAGGCATCACCGCGTGACCTTGATTGTGCGAAATGGGTTGCCCCTCGGGGAAAAACCCTCTGGTCCTGAGCCACCACTGCAGGGGCCTCATGTGCAGCAGTCCAAAAGGTATCCCGTTGGAAGCTGCTGCCATGAGACCCAACAGTCTCTGGAACTGTTTGACAGTGAGTAGCTGGCCTAGCTTTACACTTCTCACAGCTGCCAGGATGGAATCGAAGCGTGGCGATGACAGGCGCGCCTGCATCGACACTGAATCCCAAACCACGCCTAAAAAAGTGGTCCTCTAAAATGGAGAAAGCACACTCTTCTTGGTGTTCAGCCGTAACCCCAACTCTTTCATATGGGCGAGAACAACATCTCGATGTTGAACCGCCATCTAATGCGACTGAGCTAAAATCAACCAATCGTCGATGTAGTTCGTGATGCGAATACCCCGGAGGCGCAGAGGCGCCAGAGCTGCATCCACGCATTTGGTGAAAGTGCGGGGTGATAAAGCCAGGCCGAATGGAAGAACTCGATATTGGTATGCTTTGCCCCCGAAAGCAAACCTCAGGAACTTCCAATGACACGGACGGATGGAAATATGCGTCCTTGAGGTCTATCGTGACAAACCAGTCCTCGGACCTGATCTGTGGCACGATTTGTCTCAAGGTTAACATTTTGAACTTGAGCTGCATGGCTGACTCGTACAGAACTCGAAGATCTAAAATGGGACGCAATCCCCCGTCCTTTTTTGGAACAATGAAGTACCGGCTGTAAAACCCGGTTTCCCTGTTGGAGGGGGGTACATATTCTATGGCCCCTTTCTCTAACAGAGTGTTTACTTCCTGTTCCATAACCAGAACCTGCTCGGGGCCCACCACTGTGGGCAGGACCCCCATAAACCGCGGTGGGCGTTAATAGAATTGTATCTAATACCCTTTTTCCACGGTCTGCAGGACCCAACGAGAAACATTTGACAGTAGCTTCCACGCTGTCAAAGATTCTACCAGAGGTACCAGTCTCTCAGATTTTGTTGCTGTTGAGTAGTCGGTTCGTCGCCCTGTAACGGCGCACCGGCAGGGAACGACCAAACAGACTGCTCTAGCACCCTCCTCAGAGGGGGCGGCCACTACGTTTCCGGGTGGACCTTGAGATATGTTCTCGCCGGAGACCGCTGCGCCCTGTAACACCGGAGGCGGCAGGGTTGGCAGAACGGTCCCCTGAGGGCACCGAAGAGAGACGGCACCGTATTTTTCTCCTGCTGTTGAGTAGTCGGTTCGTCGCCCTGTAACGGCGCACCGGCAGGGAACGACCAAACAGACTGCTCTAGCACCCTCCTCAGAGGGGGCGGGCATCCCGAGGCCACTACGTTTCCGGGTGGACCTTGAGATATGTGCTCGCCGGAGACCGCTGCGCCCTGAAACACCAGAGGTGGCAGGGTTGGCAGAACGGTCCCCTGAGGGCACCGAAGAGAGACGGGCACCGTGAAAAGAGGTGTTAACCGCTCTGCTTCGGGGGGACTACCCTCATTTGTCCTGAGCCCTCAGACATCAGGACTTTTTCCCAGCAGCCTTCTTGGCGGTAATAACCGGTCCGCAGATCCGTTTTACCCCTCGAAGACTGCTGGGTTTGAGAGCGCCCTCCGTGTCCCCGAGATTTTTGTGGGGGAGCACGAGAGGACACACTCTGTTTTTGAGTGGCACGATGTTCAGCGCTCTTTTTAGAGGAGTGAGGCTGCTCCCGCTCAGCAGCCTCAATGAAAGAACGGCGGGGGAGAAGTTTTTGTAATGCAGCTGCCTGTTTAGCAGCTTCCTGAGATTTAGCTACCGCACTGTTTACTGCATCACCAAATAAACCAACAGTGGAAACCGGAGCATCTAAGAGAACGTGCTTTTCTTTCTCTTTTATATCGCTCAAATTGAGCCACAGATGCCTCTCAGTGGCCACCAGGGCTGCCATAGACCGCCCGATTGATTTAGCGGTCTCCTTGGTGGCCCTGAGAGACAGATCTGTGGCTCTGCGTAGTTCAGCCACTGTGTCAGGACCAATTCCCCCGCCCTCCTCTAAATCCCCCAATAATTCTGCCTGATAGGCTTGCATAATAGACATCGTATGCAGACACGCTGCAGCTTGACCAGCGGCTGCATACGATTTATGAACCAGAGATGATGTGAATTTTACTGGCTTAGAGGGAAGTGAAGGAGCTTTCAGGGAAGATGCCGTTGCTGGAGAGAGATAGCTCGCAAGCGTCTCCTCCACCTTCGGCATCTCCCCATAACCATATTCTTTATATTTGTGAATGGAAGAATAGTGGGATGTTTGTGGTGCATACACTCTGTATGAAACCGGTTTTCCCCACGATTTCGACACCTCGGTGTGGAGATCGGGGAAAAACGGAAGGCTTCTTCGCTGAGGCTGTGTACGAGATGGCAGGAAGCGTTCGTCGAGCTTACTTTTCGAACGAACGTCCTGCCTATCCTCTGGCCACTCAATAGATAATCTGTGAACTGCTCTCGTGACAACATCGAGCAATTCCTCAAAAGCGTGAGACTGAGGTGGCGAATCCTCAGACTCAGCTTCAATACTAACAACGTCCAACTCCTCAGAGCTGGACAATTGCAGTATTGGTGCCTCCATCGGGGGGGAAGAAACTGCAGCGCGTGCTTCCACACCCTGATGAGAGGCACTGGATCTATCAGAAGGATGTTGAGATAAGGCAGAGCCCGTCTCAACATCCACTGATAAATCCATTTGTGAACCCCAGGTCTGAGATCGACGCCGTGCCTCGGCAGTGGCGGGACCCAAGCCCTGGGGAACGTGATCGGGATTGAACCGAGCCAAGCGGGATCGGAGCGTACGCAATGGAAGCGTCTCGCAATGCACACAGTCACCACCCTCGAGTGCTGACTGGGCATGCTCCTCACCCAAACAAACAACACAAAGAGTGTGAGTATCACCTCCCGTTAAATAACGCGGGCAGGGATGGACACACACTCTAAACTGCTGCTTGCTCGCCATACTGAATATATATATATAATATAGACAGACAACACCAAATAACAAGGACAGATTCAACACAGAGCGCAACTGAAGACTCAGAAAGCTTTCGTTTTCTGTTTCGGGCCGGCTTTTATAGCTTCCTGGTACGTGACGTCACCCGCCTCTGACGTTCCGCCACACCATTGGACTGATTTTACATGTGCTTCAAGACGTCATCACGCAAAGCGTTCCCATAGCGTCAGTTTCGACGCAACGGGAGTTCCCTTGAAAGGGAACTGCTAATTTTCATTTACCTTAAAAAATTGTTATGTTCTAAGTAAATAAATCATGTGAAATAATTTCACTCTTTTCTTTGAAGAAAATATTACTTTGTATGAAGTCACTGAAATTGTTCAAACTGTAAAGATGAAAAGTTTGTATTTTCTGTATTGGTGTTTGATGCTAGTGTTTTTCCTCTCAGTGTGTTCTGAGTGATAGTGTGTGTTATCTCAGTGAGGGTTGTGCATAGTGTTTGGCTGCACTGAGCCTGTTTTGAGCCATGTGTTAAGAGTTGTGTTGCTCTGAATGAGTTTTGCAGGTGATGTGAACTGTTTAGCTCAGGTGACTGTTGGTAGTGCAGACTGTAGTTAGAGTTTTGCACATGTAGCTCCAGTTGTGCTCACTGTCGTTTAGCAATCGAAAAAAACTGTAATATGCAATCAAGGGTCAAAAACATTACATTCCATTTGCACTGAAGTATATTCTTTTAAAATATTTTATTTCTGGGTTAGGTTTAAAATGATGCTAAACAGTACTTCAATTTCACAAGGGCAACACATATATTCCAATTCTAAAAGAAAAAGTGTCAGGTTTGTTAATAACAGAAGCTTTTTCTGCCTTCTCACATGAGAGATGATATTCATCTAATGTATTACAGATGTTGAAGTAACACATTTTTGCTCCATCAATATATTACCTATATTTCATGTAAATACACATTTTCCAATGTTTAGAAATCTGCTAAGATTTTTTATTTATTTATTTATTTTTAAATTTGTAATTTTATAAAACATTTTATTAGATTTTTGGATACTTGGGGCTGAAAGTATAAAAATGTATTTAGTTTTCAGTGAAAACATATGATGACCTAAATTGCTGTCCATTCAGTTCAAGACATTTACCTCTGCTCTCCTCCACCTCTCTAACAGCTTTGCTATTTTTTTTTTCACAGACAAGACAACACCATCAGCAGTCAGTTCTCACCACACAACCATCAGCAGTCGATGCCCCACAAACACTTACCACCCACATGCAATTTCTTTACTCTTCTCTTTATCTCCTTTCACAGAGGCTGAGGTCTCTAAACCTCTCCCTCATAACCATCCTACCTCCTGCATCCTTGACCCTTTTCCCTCCAATCTTCTAAGCTATCTCTCCCAGACTCCTTCCCACACATCATCTACGCATTTCTTCCGAATGGCACTTTTCCAACAGCATTCAAGCAGGCTCGGGTAATCCTACTGCTTAGTGGGAAATTACAGACTGGTCTCTCTACTCCCATTTATAGCAGAAACCATTAAACATGTTGTTTTCAGCCAGGCTTCTTCTTTCCTCACAGAATAACCTTCTAGTCACTGACATTGTCAGAAATTTGATTTGCTGTGCTTCTGAACAATTATTATTATTATTTGCCTTTTGTAGGAACACGAATTGCATGGTCATGTGATGTCAACTTGATGGTGTCAATGCGGGGGCTACCCGATCCATGTACCTCTTGTGAGTGTACATCATCTTAAACATTTCTCAAAAGTACTGTTCATTTGCTTATGTGTACCCCCCCCCCCCCCCCCCCCCCCAAAAAAAACCCCAAAAAAACCCGGAGTGCATGTTTAAATCAATTTGAATTCAAGAGACCGCTCTTCTAAATGAATAAATGTAAATGAAAATGTCCAAATACTTTTTGAGGGCGCTGTTTCTGAATAAGCATTCACAAGCAAGAGAAATTCCATTATGACTCCAAATATCAAAAGCACATTGTTCTACAACAGTTTGTCTTCTCTTTACGTCAGCATTGCATGCCCATGATGTGAAAATAATGATTAATTATGTGTCCAGTCATAGAGCAGTAAACAACCTGACAAGAGTATAACAGGCTGAACCCACCTGAATCCCCACTGTGAGCATGTTAATCAGAGAAACAAACAACATGAAGCAACTTCTCAACTGCTGTATGGAGCCACTTGAGGTGCTCTCTGCTGTTTATTAGACTCTACTTGTTTAATATTCATTACTTTATATGAGATTCATCATGCTTCTAGCTGTTATTTAAAGGAAGAGTGACAAGTTCTGTTATAAGGCATCTATAATGAGGCACTTCAAAAACAATATATTGCGGACTGTTGCGTCAGAGCTCAAGTATTAGATGGAACACAGATTGTCATGACGTTCAGTGGCACTTGCTGAACTAGTCCTCTAAACCAGTGGTTCTCATTAATTTCAGGCCAAGTACCTCTGATCCAATCAGAACATCAAATATTATATATGCCATAATGTTTTTCATTCACTTTGAATGCTTTATTCCTCTTTGATAGTATATTTTACATCATGCTTTACCTTAAAGGGATAGTTCACTTTGAAATTCATTTTTGGTATGTTTTAGCTTACCTCAAGGGCATCCAAGATGTAGGTGTCTTTTTTTCCGCAGTAGTTTCAATTTTGATATTTTTAGGTCAAACCGTTCTTGTCTGTCAGTCATATAATGCAGGTCTATGGTCACGGTCTCAAAACACAAGTACAGAGTCCAAATTAAAACAATTCCCCGTCGTCCAAATTAAACAATTCCCCATCGTAAGTACACATTGATGGCCTGAGACACGAAACGAGCGGTTTGTGTGAGAAAACGAACAGTATTTATATCGTTTTTACCTCTTATACGCAGACATGTCCGAGTGATCTGATCTGACGTGTACGCAGACTGGTGCATAGATATATATACACTAGATGTCGCCTTAAAGACATTCGTTCAATGAACTGCCGTAGACAAGGCGACATCTAGTGTGTATATATCTATGCACCAGTCTGCGTACACGTCAGATCAGATCACTCGGACATGTCTGCGTATAAGAGGTAAAAACGATATAAATACTGTTCGTTTTCTCACACAAACCGCTCGTTTCGTGTCTTAGGCCATCAATGTGTACTTACGATGGGGAATTGTTTAATTTGGACGACGGAGAATTGTTTTAATTTGGACTCTGTGCTTGTGTTTTGAGACCGTGACCATAGACCTGCATTATATGACTGACAGACAAGAACAGTTTGACCTAAAAATATCAAAATTGAAACTACTGCGGAAAAAAAGACACCTACATCTTGGATGCCCTTGAGGTAAGCTAAAACATACCAAAAATGAATTTCAAAGTGAACTATCCCTTTAAGGCAGTTTACACTGAGCACCATAGCAGCTTCTTCCCTGTTTTTTTCTAATTGAAGCCAACCATATGTGGATTAAGAGATCGTTTACCCAAAATTTTTAATTCTGTCAAGAAATAAACTTTTAAAGGTTTGGAACAACTTGAGGATGAGTAAATGATGACAGTTTTCACTTTTGGATGAACTATCCCTTTAAGACTATGGTTAATCAGCCTATGGATCCAACAGAATGTGCCACATTATTAACATGCATCTAGCCCAAAACTGTGATAGGCTATATGTGACAAAGCCAGTCACATGGGTATTTTTTTTTTTTTTTTTAATTGAGATGTATACATGAATATGCTTCCCATTGATGTATGGTTTGTTATGATAGGACAATATTTGGCCGAGATACAACCATTTAAAAATCTGGAATCTGAGTGTGCAAAAAACAAACAAAAAATCGAAACGTTGAGAAAATCTCCTTTAAAGTTGTTAATTTATGTTCACGATTGTGCTGCATTCACTGTTATACTTGTTTTATATATTTACGGTAGGAAATTTACAAAATATCTTCATGGAACATGATCTTTACTTAATATCCTAATGATTTTTGGCATAAAAGAAAAATGGATAATTTTGACCCATATAATGTATTGTTGGCTATTGCCACAAATATGTCCGTGCGACTTGTGACTGGTTTTGTGATCCAGGGTCACATATTTGGTAGTCCTATTAACTCTGGTGAAGAAAGTTCTTGTATTATTTGAGAATAAAATGACATTGTTGCAAAACACAATATCTCAAAGTATTTAATTACATCTGATTATGTATTTGTCCAGCAAAATACAAAATACTCAAATACACATTTTAAATACATTTAATTTTAAATTAATTTAAAATTAGGAGGTAAATTATGTTACAAGTTATAAACAAGTTACCAAAATAAACAAGTTACCTGGTCATCAAGTTTGTTCAAGAGTATCTGAATGTCTTTTCCCTTTTTTTTTCTTTCTTTCCTGATACTATGAAAAATAATTTTAGTTCAATAACTATATAAAGGCACACGATGAAGGAGATAGATACAAAGTCTTTTAATTATGAACAAAATCAGAGGGTAAACGGCCACATTTACACAAACGAACAGAACGGGGAGCATAAATACACATAGCAAATGAGGTACTAAACAGGAACAGCTGACAAGACTTAACGGTAACACTTTAGAATACTGTATCTTACTTATTGCATAACTAATAAGGAATTATTGAGGAATTAATAGGTCATTCTTTATTAACACTTAAGTCAATACTGTTAACTACTAAGGAAGATGTGTTAACTAATTAGTATGTAATAGAATTGTATGATTGTGTTAAGTTTCAGTTAGTTAATCAATAACTAATGAATTGTCAACTCTTGAAGAACTATTATTAATTATCTATTAATGTTCAAGAAAAATAACTAAGAAGTAACTACTAATGAACAGTCATACACAGTGGTTACTACAATAAACCGTTTTATTTTAGCAGCGGAGTGGATGAAGTACACAAATCAAGTACTTGAGTAAAAGTACAGATAACCCAATAAAATATTACTCCAGTAAAATGATAAACTATTGGCCTATTCATTTTCAAAATTACCTTAGTAAAAGTACAAAGGTAATTACTTGAAAAGTAAAAAGCACTGATCAATGTTTTTTATTTTATTTTCTAGCCAGTTTTAGTCATTCTTCAGCACTAATAAAAAAAGATAAGTGCAGACATTTACTATAGGCTATATATTGATCTGCAAATAAGCAAACTTTTTATTTAATTAGCAAAATGTATCATAATGTATGATAACTTACCTATTTTACAAAGGTTTAGATAATACCGTTAATAATGTGTTTTTTTACAGTAAGTTTGATTTGAGTCAGAAGTATGTGGTAATTCTGTATTAATTACTAATGAGTTCCCTATATTCTCACTTTAGAATACTGTTCCAGGTTCCAAGTAATTCCTGAAGAATTATCTAATAATTATTTGTTAATTACCAATTAATTTCCTTATATGTTCACTTTAGAATACTGTTTCAGGTTATAAGTAGCCTAATTCCTGGATAATTATTTGATAATTATTTATTAATTACTAACGAGTTCCCTATATTCTCACTTTAGAATACTGTTCCAGGTTCTAAGTAATTCCTGCAGAATTATTTGATAATTATTTATGAATTACTAATAAGTTTCCCTCAGTCATTGCCTCAAACATGAATTTACTCAATGGCATTCTATGCTGAGGAATACACACACACACAGTACTGTATATAAAATATAAAAACTAATCTGAGGTTAGTTTTGTTTGACTGTTCATTAGTAGTTACTTCTTAGTTATTTTTCTTGAACCTTAATTAGTAGATAATTAGTAGTTCTTCTTCAAGAGTTATGACAGAATTCATTATTTATTGATTAACTAACTGTTACTTAACACAATCATAAAAATAATTACATACTGATTAGTTAACACATCTTCCTTAGTAGTTAACAGTAGTGAAGAAGTAGTTAATGAATAATTACCTAGTAGTTCTTCAATAATTCCTTATTAGTTATGCAGTAAGTAAGATACAGTATTCTAAAGTGTTACCGACTTAACTAATTAGAAACCATATTGACAAACGAGAACTAATACAGATAAGTTGATTACAAACGATTACAGAAATGTTATTAATTTTAAGGTTTTAAAGTGTAGTCTTGTTATTCTGTTAATATTGTACTTTTCAGTGTATGAAAACATATGTAAACGTACGTGTTGTAGAACCACACTTTACGTAAAAATACACACATTTTCTCGTGAGGTCACGTTGCAGAATAACTGCTAAACAAACCAATAGTGTAAATAAGAACCGCTATCTTTAGAACAGGGGGTCAAATTATCTTTATTAGTACTGTATTAGTGGTAGTAAAGCCGTAATTATTGGCTTATTCCAGTCAATAAACTTAAATAATCAATAGGTGCCATAATTAATGAGGATATATTTTTAACTTTAGAACACAGTCAAAATGTCAAGTGTCAAGATATTACACTATTTTAGCAATTTAAATTTAAATCGCCTAAATATTTAAAGTTTTGAAACGTCACTTTTGAAACGTCACCTCATCCAAAATTATTTGCCCAGGAATTTCATTGAGATTCATGAGACCAAAGATCGCCAGTTAGATATTCAGAAGACAAATCATGTCTCAAGTTTAACCACTACATCAGAGCCAGCGGCATTCTCACACAGATGAATCAATTGCCTTGTATATCAATAACAACTAAAGGGATTCTGTTAGAACAAACAGTATGCAAACAGCACACAACCTCATTTAGGAAGAAACATATACTTTTATTAAGTGGTTTCAGGTTAGTCCTCATCAGAGTCAACAATGTTTTCATCATGGAAACTCTTACATGCAAAACACCGTATATGTTATGAATCTTACACGAAATTCACCTTCATCACAGTGTAACTGATGGTAATGGAAAAACGTGTATCAATGCAACCTGTTTTTAGCTTTGCCTTATAAATATAGCTCGTTACCTATAAATATAGCTCATTACCGAATCAAACAAAATATATTTTAAACTTTACCAGTATCGATATGCTAGCTTGATAGTGATAACTAAAAGCCATCTTATTTGTTTATATTTAGTAAACTTTACCAGTATCGATATGCTAGCTTGATAGTGATAACTAAAAGCCATCTTATTTGTTTATATTTAGGCCTATAGTGATAAAGTTAGGTATTTTATTACATGTGATTCTGACATGATGTCACTGCATGCACTGTGCGCTCCTTCCTCTCCACTCGTCTCAGGTAAATAAATAAGTAAATAAATGCGTCTTCCAGCTGAGCCTGAGCGTTTGGCGTCGCACGTTCATGTGTTTTGGGGGCGTGGCTTTAGAAGGAGCTCAGAAGGGAGGGGGTGGAGTGAATAATTAGCTGTGTTTACAAGAGTCGTGAGAGGTCTACAGACACTCGATTTTTATACTCTCTTTTTCAGAGTACTTACATTTTAATTATGTATTGGTATATAAAGACATTTTAAACAAATTTGGAAATTTTTTTTTTTTTTTGAAAAATCCTACCTACCCTGCCTTTAAAGCTGAATCTATTAGGTTAAAACTCTTGTACTGCTTTAAGATTAACATTTAATTGCAATAAACAGTATAGCATATTTTCAACAGTGATGAACATTATTACCTGCAATAAACCTGCTATACTTCCTTGATTTGTCATACATGGAAAAGGGTATTTTATACATGCATGTATAGTTAGTAAGTGTCATCAATGTGCATTCCATGCTTTGCACTGTTATTGAGTCGAGTAATTGTATTGACTGTATTGTATTAATTGTTTGCATCAGTTTGAAGCAGCATCTCTCAGTCTATCATTAGCAAGGTTTACTATTTGGTCAAGTGCCTTTAGAATGAGAACATCAACATCATCATCTGTGTCGATCTCCTCACTGTAGTTCTTCACTGGAAAGATGTGGTTCATTGGCACTCCGGTCTTGTCACTACACATCTGCATCTAAAGAACAAAAAGATGTAAAGCCAAAAAATGAATGATGATTCAACAAATATCAGACAAACCTAATAAAAAAAAATAAAAAAAAAATTCACTTCCACAAAGTAAAACACATATAGGATGTTAAATGCACCTTCTCTCTGATCTTCTTACTGGTGTAGATCTTCCTTAGGTCTTTACTCACCAGTGGACATACTAAATCCACTTTAGTCATGACGATCACTTGAGGAATCCCTACAATGATAGTGATACATCTGTTATCTTTTTATAAGAAAAGAGCACATTTCCATTGTTTACAAATTATGGAAGACAAAAATGTTTATTAAGTTTTCTATTTTGCAGACTGTATCTTTGACTTCTAGTGATTGGAACAGTCCTTTTTTCATAAATTCCAATACAAATAGAATTTAATGTGTAGAATTTAGCTATGGGAAAACTTTTTTTTTTTTTTTTTGGCAAATAAATATGCTAATATAAAATATTCCTAATGACACAATTGGACTTTGTGTTTGGAGGGCATGTCATTTTACTGGGGAACATGCTGTACAATGAAGTTCAACAGATTTATAATTATTAACAAAATGATTCTAGAGAATCTTTCTTTACTAGGTTTGCATCCAATCAAATGAATAATCAAGGTTTTGCCAACAGTTATTTTGAACAAGAATTAATTACAATAATAATTCCATGCAAACAGTTGTCAATGTTTTCTATTAATGTTACATCCCACCTCTGTACTGTACTCTTAAACTCTCCAGTGTCAGTAACCACACATTTAAAGGCCAGTCTTACCGTTTTCGCTGCATCTTGTGCGGATTATGTGCAATTTATCAGTTAGTTTTTCATCCAAGAACTGGACTAAATTTGCATCCACAACGTAAACCAGGCAGAAAGCCTGATCAGAGAGCAAAGGGTCACTTTTGTAATATTCACTCTTATCACTGAGTGGCTCCTCTGGGTCGAACTAAGATTTAAAATGAAGACAAAATATATGAAAATATCAGTTAGACTGTCAAAATAATTTGTATTTGTACAATGTTTAATTTTGTCTAATAAATGTGGTTTATTACTTTGTAGTCATTCTTGACATGTCCATAAATGGCTTTGATGATATCTTCTGGCTGAGACCCACACATTGCTGCAGGTTCCAAACCCATTATGTCAATCAAGGAAAAAGGCAAATCACCATCTTTACTTCTGACGCGGTGTGTTTTAAGCTAAAAAAAAAAAAAAACACATTCAGGAGGATTCATAAATAATGTTTTTTTCCAACTGACAAATTTAGACACAGCCATAATGCACATACTATTGTAACAGTGTGATTGTATCATCGCATAACGAAGGAGTTCCAAGAAAACTGTTGATAAACTGATAAACTGAAGCAAAACACAAATGAGATTGTAGAAGTAAAGCTCTAGTAAACACAAACCACACAAATAATAAACAAGAACTGACCAAGAACATCTCGGTTACTATTGTAAACTCCATTCCCTGATGGAGGGAACATCTCGGGTTACGACTGTAACCCTTGTTCCCTGAGAAGGGAACGAGACGTAATCCGAGTCATAACAGTCATAACCCGAGACGTTCCTTTCGAGGGAACTCGCACTTCATCGAAGACAACACTTTGGGGCAGGAAATACCCATTGCACCACACTGACTAGTGCCTGTGCTGGTGTGAAGCTTGTATGGCACAATTCAGGACTTAAGGACTTTAAAACCCCGTGTAGAGGGCAGATCCAGGTTATAATACCTTATGAAAGTGTATGTGGAGGCCCAGCCAGCACCATTGCAGACCTTTTGAAGGGAAACACCCGATAGCAGGGCTTTGGAGGACACCACCCCTCAGTCGAGTGGGCTCTTATTAGGAGAGGCGAAGGCAAACTATGCGCCTCATGCGCTGAAGAAATAGCCTCCACAATCCACCTGCTAATGGTATCCTTAGAGGCAGGAGAACCCTTCTTAAGCGACCCCCGAAACACACATGCAGCTGGTTCGACTTCCTCCAGCCCGTGGACCTACGTACATAGGCCTCCAAGGTCTGGACAGGGCGTAGTAGATGTGGCTATTCCTGATCAGCCGACACATGTGGTGGAGGATGAAAAGCCTGCAGGATAACAGACCGTGCCACATTAGATGGCACCTTGGGCACATAGCCCGGCCCAGGGTGGAGAATGGCACTTTACTCTTCCAGGAGCAAACTCAAGGCAAGAGGGAGCAGCAGATAGCACCTGCAGGCCCCCAACTCTCTTGAGGGACGTAATAGCCAGCAGGAAGGCCACTTTTGAAAGAGAGAAACTTCTCCGACACCTCGTCAATGGGTTCAAAGGGTGCCAGGGATAATTACTGCCAGGTCCCAAAATGGAACCCTGGCTTGGACGAAGGACCTCATCCTCCGAGCAACTTATGAGTTAGTCCCCCTCAGGGCCCAGACCCATAGCTTCCAAAGCTCCGGCCGAGGGTGGTGTATTGAGCCCTCGGCTTGGGATAGAAGGTCCCTCCTGATTGGAATCTGCCATGGAGGGCCTGCTAGAAAGCACTATGATGTCTGAGAACCAAACTCGGGATGGCCAGTAAGGGGCTACCAGAAGTAGATTGACCCCGTGCCAACGGACCCTCTCTAAAACTCCCGTACCATGGGATCCAGCCCCAGAGGAGCTGAATGTGTGAGGGAAAACCAAAGTGGACAGTGTGTGAACTCTTCTTGGCATTGAGTCTCAACCCCAAGCACCTTAGATGATGAAGAATGACATCTCCAAAGGACTGTAATCTCCGCACGGAGGAAAGGGGTGTTTTTTTCTGCCGCGGAGGTAAACAGGACGCTGCTTAACCTGGGTGGACGCCTACCGAACTGAATCGCATAGCTGAGTCTGACTGTCTGAATGAGCCAGCTTGAGGGGCTGGGAAGCGCTAGCTAGGCTCACAATCTACGAGTGGCACCAAAGGGACAGCGTCCTGGAGTAGAGGCGGTGAGTGTGGTACACGTACCTGGCTCCGTGGGTCCTGTGAGGGCTGAGGAGGCAGTGCGTATGATTCATCCTCATGATATGTTCTGTTCAATTTTAATTTCATTATTAGAAAACCTATTTTTTCTCACTTCCACTGTCCCCAGCAATCCCCCTGTGCTCTGGAACGTGAAGGGTGAGAGGGAGCTGATGCTTGCATGTCAGAGCTCAAAAATAACCCTCATGATTTCCATTATAACATGTCAAAGTTCAAACATTAATCAATAGACAAATTATTCTCAGACATTCCAATTATCCAATGATCTAATTATTCCAATTATAACCAAGGTCAAAGGCGACACTGGCATGGAGGGGTCAAGGTCATTGCTAGGGCAGGGGGCGTGGCAAGGTCAAGAGTTCACCAAAGGTCAAGAGGTCAACATCAATTATAGGGCGATCCATCATTTTATATATAGTATAAACATAGTACGGACATAGTATATTCACTATTGATCCGCACCAACATTCAGCAACTCGACGGCTCAAAGAAGCCAGAAAGTAAACAGAAAGGAGAAACAGGGACAAACAGAAACAGAATTATCAAAGTATCAAACTAAGTATCAAAGTATCAAACTAAAAGTCAACAGAAACATAATTGTGACAACTATGGGTCAACTAGAGATTTTTATTTTATTGAGAAAATAAAAACTTATTTATGCATTTTATTGGAAATTAATTTTTTTTACTGTATATGTGCAATATTATTTAAAAAATAATACTTACTTTTTTTGTAAAACTGTGACTAGCGCCAATACTTGAATTAGCTATTGCGCTACTTGTGATCCGTCCTCGGAAAACGTTGTTGACAGAATTAATAAAATTGGACTTCCCTGCTCCAATCTGTCCAGCTACAAGGATCCTGATGTCTTTTACATCTGGATTTCTCACAGAGAACTCTTCTAGGCTTTTCTTCAGCTCTTCTTTTTGTCTATGCAAGTACAAGAAAGAAAATACTTTGAAGAAAGGAACTTCAGAAAAACTGCTGATTTGTCATATATTGCACATTCAAGTCTCATTTGGTCACACCTTTATTTAGATATTTATTTAGCCAAGTACTTAGTGTGTTTGGCAATATAAAAAGAATAAGCTCTTACTGAAATCTTTAAAACAGTACATTATGTTGTAAACAATATAGTGTTGATTAGTCACTGGCATCTACTAATAATAGGAAACATTAAAGGCCACTATTATTGATAAAATTATGCATTTGTTATTACTATGCTTGTACACCACTATAGGGAGGGGGGGTGGCGCAATGGATAAGACACATGCCTTTGGTGTGAGAGACCCGGGTTCAAATCCACTGTGAGACACCAATGTGTCCCTGAGCAAGACACTTAACCCCTAGTTGCTCCAGAGGCGTGCGACCTCTGACATATATAGCAATTGTAAGTCGCTTTGGATAAAAGCGTCAGCTAAATGAATAAATGTAAATGTAAATGTAAAATGTAAATTACTGCTATAATGACTGTTGTTATTTATTGTGTTCATATATTTTCATATCCAATTCTTTTTTTGCTATGAAAGTCATATATACCATCACTCTTTTATAAACATATTTATATCTATTCATGGAAATAAGACAAATAGGCAACATTATTTTCTACATAGCATGAATATTATATTGTAAACTTACCCCCAGTCAATTCTCCTCCATGGTGTTTCCAATTCTACATACAGTATATAAACAGAAAATATGATTATCTATGGGTGTGTCCCCTGTCAGAATACAAATCATATAATACTGCAAAATTATGCAAAAAATATATATGTAAATCATTGCCTAATTCACCTGGATTAGGTTTTGGATCCGGTGTTGAAGTGTATGAAGGTTTTGAAGGTTCGCCTCCCATTATCTGCTGTTTTTCTCAGAAGAATGGTCACTTCACGTTTTTCAGTCAGTCTGCAGCCCAGTGTGGAAGCTTACATCACGGTGCCCGTATATATAGCCTCCTGTTCCTTTTTCACTTTCACTTTCTATTTTACACACAATACTGGGAACACATTTAAATGCATATTGAATTAATTGCTTTACCACATCATTTCTTTTGTAAAAGCAGAATACGTAAAGGCATTTTGTTTTAATTAACCTAAAACGAATTGTCTGATATACATCATGAGTACAAAGTGAAATATTTATAAAGTCCTAACAGGATGGAAAGAGTTAAAATCGATGTAATGCCAGTCTCCATTTCCAGGAAACAGAAACTAAAAGTGATTTGAAAGTGCTGTATCATTCTAGGGAGGGGGAGCCAAGATAGCACAGGCAAAAACCTACAGATTATTTTTTTCTCAAAACAAACATTTGGGTTGTTTATTATATTTAATACTTGATTATGTATATAAACACAGATTGGAGACAAATCAAATAAAAAATAAATTAAAAAAAGAACAAGATAAAGTTTCATGGTAAGGTGTTGGGCCACCACATGCCGCTTAAACGGCTTCAGTGCACTTTGCCATCAATTCACCACGTCTCTGTAGCTCTACTACATGATTCAAATATCATTTTTTTCTTCAAAATGTAGTCCTTTTTGGCATTTTGATAATGGTAGTAGAGAGTGCTACCACCATCATCAAAATCGCCCATTGGTGTTCAGTTAGGTTGAGATCTGGTGACTGAAGGTCATTGTATATGATTCACATCATTTTCATAATGATGCCAGCAGCCACATCACCCTGTAGCCCAAGACTGGTTGTCCACTGAAGCTTAGCAGGGTTGAGCCTAGTTAGTACCTGGATTGGAGACCTCCTGGGAAAACTAGGGCTGGATCCCAAATGGCACACTTGTGGACTCGCAGTCTCGTGGCCTTAAATTGTGCGTGCTCGCCAAGTGTACGAGTCCGTAGGGTGTCCCATTCGGCATTCCAGTGCTCAGAAGTGTGCTCGCGAGCGGCGCCTTTCTGTCTGTCGGATGAGACGTGCCAGATAGCATGGTGACATTGATACAATGTTGAGTTTTGATCCAAACCATAATTTTGGTTGAGATTGACATTTCAATGTTTAAAGTGTGTTGGATCAGCATTTGATGAAAGTCAACAGCACACATGGATGGAGACACACCCTGCATCTCAATGTCCATACTATCCACCCTAAATAGTATGTGAGATTAAAATAAGTGTGTCTCAATGCATAGCATGTTTTTTTTTAATGTGTTTTCTCATGAAAGACTGCAGATCAATGTGCTTCTGTGTTTCTCTCTGATACGGTAGGAAATTAAATGAAATGAAATGTGGAGGATTTCATCTTTGACAATATGATTGACAGGTCAGTTGCATGACAGGATGAGACAGAGAGCAGTCGTTAAAGACGCTATTGTATGACGTGATAGTTTGTCCCAAAGCTTGTCTACTCTTCTGATACACACTAAAAAGTATGCACTTTTTCTTCACAAATAAGTAGTGCGATTTGAGACGCAGCAAGTGACATTGAACTAACAGTGATTTGTAGTTGATGAGCACAAGATCATTCAGGTATGTATCTCTGCAGAACTCTAGTGGGTGTTTCTCAATCAGTGGGGGTTTTCAAACCACAATGGGCATTTTCAACCGCTTTACCCGATTTGTTCTAATCCACGGGGGCTTGGTTTAGGGGTGGGCCTTCATGATTTTAGCAAGTCTGTTGAAAAACAATAGGCTTGTTTGAGATGTGCTTTGCCTCGCCTGAAATGTAGTCGAGAGTAGGCGGCTGCAGTGAGGGAAGGAGTGAAAGTAAAAATTATTGATAAACACGTATTTGGAATGGAATTAAATAACAAGTACTTTGGGTGTCTTGCTCTGTAACGGATGACAGAACAGGATGTAAATGCAATAACGCTCTTTATTAGTATTAAGCACAATGGTCAGACAAAGCACACAGATGGTCGCCAACACAGCAGGACAGGCGGGCGGACACAAACGCTGGTGGAACAGTGACACAGGGACCTCGGTGGACGACAGGTGCTGGTGCTCAAGTCCAATGATGATCCCTCGTGACGGTGCTCTGATCCAGTGAAATAATCCCTTGTGACGGTGCTCGGTGATCCAGTGCAGAGTGCAGAGAATCCGGGGACGAACACGACGAAGACACAGGGAATCCGAATCCAAATCCAACACGAAGATCACAGGAACAAGCATGGGAAACCACAACAATCTGACAACATGAGACACCAGTTACTGAACATATAAAGGGACAAACAATTGAATCCAGCTGGCGCTACTGATCACTGATGATCAGTGACCACGCTCACAGACACACACACACAACAGCACGTTAGACGAGAGAGAGACAGTGAATTCATAAACCGTGACATGCTCATCATATTTATTTTCATATAAAAGTAAAAGAACTTCAATTACATCCAGTTTATTATCTACACTGTACACAAGCATGAATTCCGTGAATCCCGCAATATCCATCTTTGATCTCACATGTGTCTGATCCACTGCGAGAAGAGAGAGAATTGTCCTCTACATTTCAGGAGAGGCAAGGCACATCTCAAACAAGCTTATTTCTAACCAGCATGCATCTCACGGTGATCGTTTCTGCGCAGATTTTGATCATCTCAAACAAGCCTATTTATTGTAGTTTGAAAATTGGCCACTGATTGGTAAATGCCCAATTTTGATTTGCATGTACACTTCTCAGTAGTCTAACTGATGCTTCCTCTTTAGAGAGAAAATATCCCCAAAATCCCTCCTGCAGTGTGTGCAAACCTGGTGAAAAACTAAAGGAAAAGTTTGACCTCTGTAATTGCAAACAAAGGCTACTGTACCAAATATTAACATTGATTTTCTCAGGTGTTCAAATACTTATTTGCAGCTGTATCATACAAATAAATAGTTAAAAAATCATACATTGTGATTTCTGGATTTTTTTAGATTATGTCTCTCACAGTGGACATGCACCTACGATGACAATTTCAGACCCCTCCATGATTTCTAAGTTGGAGAACTTGCAAAATAGCAGGGTGTTCAAATACTTATTTTCCTCACTGTATATATATATCAAATATTTATATCATATTTATATCAAACTCTTATAATGACACATAATTCCCAATAAGTTCAAGTAATATTATTTAAATATCAAATAACAACAATAATAAATAAGTAAATAAATAAATGAACAAATAAATAAGAATTTGTTAAAGAATAAAAAAGAATTAAAAGGGAGGGAGGGTTATATAGAAAATGTAATTGATTCATGAAAAATGTATTTCTTTATTTTATAGAATATTCTTTGATTTTAGAGTTGCCCATATCTTTTCAAAATGTATACTTTTGCTCTTAATTGTGTTATCCTCTCCATGGTGTACTTTGGAAACTAAATCTAACCAATCATTTAAAACTGGGCATTCTTGCTTTCTCCAAAATAATTTTATTGCTGTTAAAGCTGTAATGCTCAGCATTCTAAATAAGTATAACTCATCTTTATTAAATAGCATAGGTCCTATACCCAAAATTATATTTTGTATCTTTATTATATTTGGTTTCTTGAAAAAGTTCTTCCCTGAATTACTTCTGTTTTTTATTTTTTATTTATTATTATTTTATAGTTACATCATAAGTATAAAATATATGAGTGCAATGAGCTACAAGTTCACCGCAAATTATCCAACATCCTAAATATGAATTATTATAGCTAGAAGATATTTCTGGTGTTATAAAATATTGCATATTAATTTTCCAAGCAAAATGTATATTTTAGACAGAATCATTGCGCTCCTATTTGGCGCGCAGCAGCGCTCATTCAATGTGAAGTTTAGCAGCAAAATGGAAATATTTGCACGGCTTTCTAACATTTACGGATGGAGAATATACTTATAGGAAAACCCCATGTCTCAAACGCATAAAACAGCACAAAATAAATGCTGTTTGATGATGGATCGATTTGATCCACGATCGACCTAGGGCTGCTTATTAAGAAACGCGTGCAGACTAGACTAGATAAAAGTGGATCAAATTAGTGGGATTGCGTGAACTTCAATTACCTTTGTTGAAACCGCTTTAGCCCCAACTTATTTGTTAGGTTCATTCAAGTCAGGTGTTGGACTTTAATCCCCGGTTTTATAAGCGGCCTTTATGGAACACCCTCTGGTGTGAAGCTTGAATAGCACAACTCAGGACGTTAGGACTTGAGAACCCGGCGTGGAGGGCAGACCCAGGCTATACCTTATGAAAGTGTGTGGGGAGGCCCAGCCAGCACCATTGTAGACCTCTTGAAGGGAAACACCTGATAGCAGGGCTTTAGAGGACGCCAGCCCTCAGTCGAGTGGGCTTTTATCAGGAGAGGCAAAGGCAAAGTGCACACCTCATATGATGTATTTTGTGAATTTATGTTGTGTTTTGGTGTATTTTCTGGTCCTATGTCTGACAAATGGTTTTTGGTTCAAGTATTACATGATCAATTATGCTTAAACGATTACAGAAATGTTATTCATTTTAAGGTTTTAAAGTGTAGTCTTGTTATTTTGTTAATATTGTACTTTTCAGTGTATGAAAACGTATGTAAACGTACGTGTTGTAAAACCACACTGTACGTAAAAATACACACATTTTCTCGTGAGATCACGTTGCAGAATAACTGCTAAACAAACCAATAGTGCAAATAAGAACCTCTATCTTTAGAACAGGGGGTCAAATTATCTTTATTAGTATTGTATTAGTGGTAGTAAAGCCATAATTATTGGCTTATTTTGGTCAATAAGTAAGGGATAATGTATAGCGAGGCGGTTGTTATAGCGAATAACAACCCCGACAGGCTGAACTGGACCCCGACACAGAGCGGAGCTTGAATCAGCCTGAAGGGGTTGTTATTCACTATAACAACCGCCTCGCAATACATTATCCTGCTTATTACATGGCTACCTACAAAATAAATCAATAATTTGACACAAAATATTGATTTAAGAACGCCGTGTTTCCAAGAACTAGATAGACCAAGCGTGTCCGATAACGCTGAAGTGACTCACCTGAATAGTGACTGTTTACTATGTCTTTTTTAAAGCTGTGCAACAGCAGTATTATCCCGTTTGCATCGTTAATTGTTCATTCCTATCAAGCAAGCTGCTTGAATCTGCTGCATAGTACTAAAAGCAAAGCGGTTGCAACGCGATCAGTTGCCAATGACAACACAGTAAAGCAAGAGCATTTTAATGAAAACGACTAAGTTAGATAAGCCCAAGCCACACGTATAGCATTAGCAACAAGCATGTTGCCAATACCCTGATAGCTTTTAGCAATGAGTATAAAAAATGACTTAGCTTAGCTTTGGTCAGACAGATCAGACCACCTGAGAAAGTAGTAACTTTGTCTGATTTCAAAGAAATTGATGGCAAAATTTTGGAGGAAACCGTGCAGCACCTTAAAACATCAACATGAGCCCTAGACACACTTCCCACATCTTTTTTTCAAAAGTGTGTTAAACAGTTTAGAAGCAGATCTTCTAGAAGTGGTAAATGCCTCATTTCTCTCTGGGAGTTTTCCAAACTCCCTGAAAAATGCAGTTGTCAAATGCAGTTGTATGCACAACATACTGTTGTCATGATGGAAACACGGAAGCAATTGCAAGTAAAAACTCTCTTTTATTTGAGTAATGTAATGATGGTTGGAAAGTGTCCAGAAAGAAACAGGTTAGTGACGCAGGGACTTCGATGGTCAGATGAGTGCCGTGATGGGAAGTGCTGAGGTGACGTGACAAATCCAGAGTGAACATCCACAGGAACACGAACAGGAACAGGAACGAAGAAGGCACCAGACTCGAACGACGACGGGAACAACACAACCGGGAATCACAAACAACAATCTGACAAGGGAGATGAGAAATGCGAGAGTATAGGTGATGAGATGAGCTGCAGCTGGTGATGACAGTGATGAGCGGGATCGCTGATGAGCGTCAATTAGTCGGCACGCCCACACAATCAGCACACACACACACACAACAACAGAAACACGAGACAAGAAGGAGGCATAGGATTTATGAACCGTGACAGTACCCCCCTCCCTAGGAACGCCTCCTGGCGTTCCCAGACTCCCTTACCTGCCGATTGTAATCATCGATAAGGGAGTGATCCAGGATGTCCCTAGCAGGAACCCAACTTCTCTCCTCCGGACCGTAACCTTCCCAGTCCACCAAGTACTGAAATCCGCGTCCCCTCCGTCTCGAGTCCAGAACACGATTGACCGAATAAGTAGGTTCCCCGTCTACGAGTCGCGGCGGGGGGGGAACCGGGGCTGGCGGATTAATGCGAGCAAAGAAAACAGGCTTAATTTTGGACACATGAAAGACGGGATGAATCCTCCTGTACACTGGAGGGAGGTTGAGACGGACTGTCACTGGATTAATGATTTTAGTGACAGAGAACGGGCCAATGAATTTGGGTGCAAGCTTATTAGAAATGGAGCGGAGAGGAATGTCCTTGGTAGAAAGCCACACTTTGGAACCGACAACGTATACGGGAGGCCTACGCCGGTGGCGATCGGCTTTGGCCTTGGTGCGCGCCCCCACTTGGAGTAGAGTCTCACGGGCTCTAGTCCAAGTGCGACGACACCTCTGGACGAAGGCGTGGGCGGAGGGGACCACGACTTCGGATTCCAGACTAGGAAAAATTGGTGGCTGGTATCCTACACTACCCTCAAACGGTGATAGGCCCGTGGATGACACTGGCAACGTGTTGTGGGCGTACTCCACCATAGACAGTTGCTGACTCCAAGAGGAAGGATTCTTGGATACTAAACATCGCAACGCTCTCTCCAAATCCTGGTTGGCTCGCTCAGTTTGACCATTGCTCTGGGGATGGAACCCAGAGGACAGACTGACAGTCGCACCCAGGCATTTACAAAACTCTCGCCAAAATTTGGACACAAATTGGGGTCCCCTGTCAGAAACCACGTCCGTCGGGAGGCCATGTAGCCGAAAGACGTGGTCAACGACTATCAACGCTGTCTCCTTGGCTGAGGGTAATTTGGGCAAGGGAATGAAATGGGCCGCCTTCGAAAACCGGTCCACCACGGTCAAAACTACCGTGTGACCCTGGGAGGGTGGGAGGGCGGTGATAAAATCTAGAGCGATATGGGACCAAGGTCTCGAAGGCACCGGCAGCGGTTGAAGTAACCCATCTGGGGGTCGATTGGAAGTCTTACCCGTGGCGCAAACTGAGCAAGCCAAGACAAAATTGTGAACGTCACGAGCCATGAGAGGCCACCAGAATCGTTGCTTGACCAAAAATTTAGTGCGATTAACTCCTGGATGGCAAGCCACATTGGAACAATGTCCCCACTGAATAACGCTGGACCGTAAACCCTCGGGCACAAATAAACGATTCGGTGGACAACGGGCCGGAGGCGTTACCCCTTCTAAGGCCTTCTTGACCTTCGATTCGATCTCCCATGTGAGTGTAGAGATGAATAGAGTCTCTGGTAAAATGCACTCGGGAGTAGACGGGCGTTCGGAACGGTCAAAAATACGCGATAAAGAGTCGGGTTTGATGTTTTTAGAACCCGGGCGGTACGAAAGAGTAAAGTCAAAACGACCGAAAAAAAGAGCCCACCGAGCCTGCCTGGAGTTTAGTCTTTTAGCAGTCCGAATATATTCCAAGTTCTTGTGATCGGTCCAGACGATAAAAGGTACCCCCGACCCTTCTAACCAGTGGCGCCATTCCTCCAATGCTAACTTGACTGCCAACAACTCTCTGTTGCCAATGTCATAATTGCGCTCGGCAGGGGATAAACGATGAGATAAAAACGCGCAAGGATGCATCTTATCGTCTGAAGGAGAACGCTGGGATAGCACTGCACCTACCCCCACCTCTGACGCATCGACCTCCACCACGAACTGACGTGATGGATCAGGGGTTATCAGGATGGGGGCTGAAACGAAGCAACCCTTGAGTTTGGCAAACGCAGCCTCGGCTGCGTCTGACCACCTGAACGTCGTTCTGGGGGAGGTCAAGGCGGTCAGAGGTGCGGCTAGTTGGCTGAAATTGCGAATGAAACGCCGGTAGAAATTGGCGAACCCCAGAAACCGCTGTAGGGCCTTACGGGAATCTGGGCTTGGCCATTCTACCACAGCCTTGATCTTCTCAGGATCCATACGCATTCCCTCAACCGACACGATGTAACCTAAAAAAGGAACAGACTGTGCATGAAAATCGCATTTCTCCGCCTTGACAAAAAGCCCATTCTCTAGCAACCTCTGGAGCACTTGTCGGACGTGCTGCACATGTTCCTGGAGAGACGAAGAAAAAATCAATATGTCGTCCAGGTAGACATATATGAACTGATCGACCATGTCTCGCAGCACGTCGTTGACAAGTGCTTGGAAGACCGCTGGGGAGTTGGACAGCCCGAAAGGCATGACCAAGTATTCAAAGTGCCCCCTGGGGGTATTAAAGGCGGTCTTCCATTCATCCCCCTCCCTGATGCGGACCAAATGATAAGCATTACGTAAATCCAATTTTGTGAAGACCGACGCTCCCTGCAACCTCTCGAAGGCTGAAGACATCAACGGCAAAGGATAAGTATTCTTTACCGTGATGCTGTTCAGCCCCCGGTAGTCAATACAAGGTCGCAGGGACCCGTCCTTCTTCCCCACAAAAAAGAACCCCGCCCCCGCTGGAGAAGAGGAAGGACGGATGAACCCCGTTGCTAGAGAATCAGAAATATATTTCTCCATAGCCTCCCTCTCTGGAGCAGAGAGTGAATATAATTTGCCCTTAGGCGGAGACGTACCTGGCAATAACTCTATGGCACAGTCATAGGGACGATGCGGAGGAAGAGAAGCAGCCCGAGACTTACTGAACACCTCCTTCAGGTCCAGGTACTCCGCGGGCACGTTAGATAAATCCACTGCCTCCTCCTGAAACACAGGGACAGAAACAGACGGACAGGCAGACACTAGACAAGACTTATGACAAAAACTGCTCCACGCCGACACAGACTTCAATTGCCAGTCCACTCTAGGGTTGTGACGGGTGAGCCAGGGGTGACCAAGGACGATGGGTGCGAGGGGAGTGTCCAGTATGTAAAAGGAAATAGTCTCTGTGTGATTTCCAGATGTTATGAGAGTGATGTCCTCCGTGATGAGTGAGATGGTGGGAAGTTCCTGGCCGTTGAGAGCGTGTACTGAGATCTTGTGTGTGAGGGGTCTGAGGGGAACTTGGAATTTGCGTGCGAATGAGTGATCCATGAAATTACCTTCTGCCCCAGAATCCAGAAGTGCTCGACAGTCGTGAAAGTGAGTTGACCATCTCAGTCTTACCGGAAGGAGAGTAGATGTGGATGAGGACTTCTCGGCGGAGATCCCACCCGATAGTAGCCTCATACTTACTATCGGGCTGGGCCTTTTAACGGACAGTTATAGGCGAAGTGGCCCGCTCCTCCACAGTACATGCAGAGGCCCTGGGACCTCCGCCTTTCCTTCTCCTCCCGGGAAAGCCGAGCTCGCCCCACCTGCATGGGCTCGTGATCGCAGACAGGGCTGACCGCGTCCCCGCCTCCAAATCGTTGGCCCTCGAACCCTCCTGTGGGACGACTGGGCTGAGTGCGGCGATCCATTCGCGATAATCGAGCGTCCACTCTTAATGCCAACGCGATCAGGTCGTTGAGTGATGAGGGAAGGTCCATGGCATAAATCTCCTTCTGGACGCGGTCAGCCAGCCCATGCAGGAACATGTCCCACTGCGCCTCCTCGTTCCATTGACTCTCCGCCGCTAGGGTCCGAAACTCGATTGAAAAGTCCGAAACGGACCTCTCTCCTTGTCGCAGATCAGCCAGCATCCTTGCTGCCTCTCTTCCAGCGACGGCCCGATCGAAAACCCGTTTCATTTCGGCGGAGAGCTCCTGGAACGAGGCGCAGCATGGATCTTGATTCTCCCACACCGCTGTTCCCCAGAGTGCCGCTCTCCCAGTCAGTAGCGTCAACACAAAGGCGACCTTGGCTCGCTCATTATTGAATGTTCTGGGTTGGAGGGAAAAGTGCATGGAGCATCGTGTTAGGAAAGCTCGACAGAAGTTGGGTTCACCTGCATATAACTCGGGAACTGGTAGGCGTGGCTCCGACTGGGAGGGGTTTTCTGGTGGTGGTGGGGGAACCGGCGGTGTGGGGGGCGCAGTGGGAGCTCGCAGTTGTTGAAGCTGTTGGGTGAGCTCGGACACCTGCGTCACTAGAGCCTGAACAGCGCGCGCTGTATCGTTGAGGTTCTTCTCCTGGGAGTCCATTCGAAGTATGCTGCTGTTCACGAACTCTTCCAGTGATCCGGAACTCGCTGCTTCCATTGCTTGGTCAGATTGTTCTGTCATGATGGAAACACGGAAGCAATTGCAAGTAAAAACTCTCTTTTATTTGAGTAATGTAATGATGGTTGGAAAGTGTCCAGAAAGAAACAGGTTAGTGACGCAGGGACTTCGATGGTCAGATGAGTGCCGTGATGGGAAGTGCTGAGGTGACGTGACAAATCCAGAGTGAACATCCACAGGAACACGAACAGGAACAGGAACGAAGAAGGCACCAGACTCGAACGACGACGGGAACAACACAACCGGGAATCACAAACAACAATCTGACAAGGGAGATGAGAAATGCGAGAGTATATATAGGTGATGAGATGAGCTGCAGCTGGTGATGACAGTGATGAGCGGGATCGCTGATGAGCGTCAATTAGTCGGCACGCCCACACAATCAGCACACACACACACACAACAACAGAAACACGAGACAAGAAGGAGGCATAGGATTTATGAACCGTGACAACTGTACTTCTTGACAGGCTGGAAAACTGGGTGGGGCTTTCTGGGATAGTCCTAAAATGGTTCAGGTCATACTTAGATGGGAGAGGTTATTATGTGAGTATAGGAGACCATATGTCTGAGTGGACATCCATGACATGCGGAGTCCCTCAAGGCTCAATTCTTGCTCCACTCCTGTTCAACCTGTAAATGCTCCCAATGAGCCAAATAATGAAAAAGAACCAAATTGCTTACCACAGCTATGCAGACGACACACAGATCTACTTAGCCCTATGCCAGAGGAGAACTGGCCCCCGACTGAGCCCTGGGTTCTCCCAAGGTTTTTTTTGTCCATTAGGTCAGCTGATGGAGTTTTAGGACACCATTAGGTCACTTGATGGAGTTTTTCGGTTCCTTGCCACTGTTGCCTTTGGCTTGCTCAGTTGGGGATATTTTGGGGATATTTAATTTAATTTTATCAATCAATAAATTCCTCTTGAAACAAACTTTGTTGTATTATTTGAATTTAATACTGTGAAGCTGCTTTGATACAATCTGTATTGTGAAAAGCGCTATACAAATAAACTTGACTTGACTTGACTTGACTATTGCCTAACCATTACAGCCCCATTGACTCCCTGTGCCAATGCATTGATGAAGTCAACAGTTGGATGTGCCAAAACTTTCTTCAGTTAAACAAAGACAAAACTGAAGTCATTGCATTTGGAAACAAAGATGAAGTTATCAAGGTGAACGCATACCTTCACTCTAGGGGTCAAACAACAAAAAATCAAGTCAGGAATCTTGGTGTGACACTAGAGTCAGACCTTAGTTTCAGTAGTCATGTCAAAGCAATAACCAAATCAGCATACTATCATCTGAAAAATATTGCAAGAATTAGATGCTTTGTTTCCAGACAAGACTTAGAGAAACTTGTGCATGCTTTCATCACCAGCAGGGTGGATTATTGTAATGGACTCCTCACTGACCTTCCCAAAAAGACCATAAGACAGTTGCAGCTCATACAGAACGCTGCCGCTAGGATTCTGAGCAGAACCAGAAAATATGAACATATCACACCAGTCCTCAGGTCTTTACACTGGCTCCCAGTTAGATTTAGGATTGATTTTAAAGTATTATTACTGGTATATAAATCACTCAATGGCCTAGGACCTCAATACATTGCAGATATGCTCACTGAATATAAACCCAACAGATCACTCAGATCATTAGGATCATATCAGCTAGAAATACCAAGGGTTCACTCTAAGCATGGCGAGTCCGTTTTTAGCTCCTATGCTGGAACCAGCTTCCAGAAGAGATCAGATGCGCTCCTACAGTAGTCACATTCAAATCCAGACTCAAAACACATCTGTTTAGCTATGCATTTACTGAATGAGCACTGTGCCGCTGTTCGTCCGACTGTTTTTACTGTACTGTATTTTATTTTTCTAAACTGTTTTAATTAATCTTATTTCTTTTAATTCTTTTAATTTCTTCTATGTTAAGCACTTTGAATTGCCATTGTGTATAAAATGTGCTATATAAATAAACTTGCCTTGCCTTGCCTTTGTGAAGACTTTCAGAGATGAATGGAGAATAAATCACGTCGAGTGACGAGTCCTGTGTCAATAATGCAGCGATGCGAGCAGCAATGCAGACTGAGGTCACTTCCAATTTCAGGCAACTTATGATCAATGCGGTAAATCTCGTGTTCAAGTTTAAGATGAATCTGAGGTGAAATCCTTGTGGGGAACGAATTCCTCTAGCTGAATTTCCGACTGCACAATTCCTTGTGAGATGATTGTTGCTTGCCTGCCGAATTTCGCCATTTAATTAGCTCCTGAGAAACGCGATAGCTGCTGATAATACTGAAGGAGCTTAAATATGTATATGGTGATAGGTGTCGTATTCCTATAAGTATATGTGGATCAGCTGAGAGTCAGCTGATGTGAGCTTGACTAACGTGACCTGCCAGAACTAACGCTATGCTTGATTTTGTGGTGAACTATCTCAGTTCTCAGGTGTGAAAGCCATCAAAAGTAATGATGTGTTCACGCCTCCTCGCATTAAGCTTTCTCACACAAAACATGTCTTACAAATTTTAAATCAATATATTGTCTTATCTGAATGAGCTGTCAGGATGATTTTCACATAGTTTTGGAGTAAATATTATAGGCTATGTGATACAATTTTTAAAAGTCTTGTGAATAAATAATCAGTATGGGTTTCATGACCTTATTTCCTTTATTTATTTTTTTCACAAACCACGCATAAACGTCAAAACTCAAAATCAAAATCTCAAAACTACAAACTTTTACATACATGCTGCTGACATATTATTGTAGCAGAGTTTGTGCTAAATACAGTGTATTCAGATTTTAGCCATGCAAATGTCACAAGTAACAGAAATAAGAACAAATGTCAGAGCATGTCAGAACACCTCCAGGGCCAGAAAACACCTCAGACCCCAGAGAGTTAATATAGAAAGTGGATTGTGCCATGTGTAAGCATGACATATATGTTCCATTTTTAAAGCTCAAGCAACATGTTTTTCTACCTTACAAGGAAGTTGTAAAGTCCTTCAGTGGTGTATTTAAGTTCAATCTTACTGTACTATAGCAGAGAAATACGGAAACGCAGAGACCTTGCATGAATACAACATCTTCTCAAGTTTCTTTCCTGACATATAAGAATAAAGATTTTTCTTAATTCCAAGTCCACAGGTAGCCTATGTTTGACGGAAAGATAACCTTGCTTTCTGGATTACACCCCTTGACCACCAAAATATTTCAAAGACACAAAACATGAATCTGTGTACACTTGATCAGTATTGGTTTCTTCAAATGATCTTACAACAAAAATAAGTATTTCAACCATTTATTAATCACATTAAAATGTTTAATGGCAAACAGAAATGCCATTAATTTGAAACGGTAAGAAGATTTCTCTATAAGTAAACAAAGACTATTTAAATCAGTCACCTTCTACACATCTTTGCCAACAACCAAGGTTAAAAACATCAGAACCAGAAAGTGTAGGTGTTGGTGAACAATAAGTGTTCACAAACTAAAGTTTTGAATGGGGCAGTTTGAACTGCTGGATGGTGTAATAAAGGACTGTCTGCATATTTTATCATTATCCACTTGTATGACTCATCGTGCATCACAAAACCGACAGAGAATGGAGCATTCTCACGCAGATGATTCAGTTGCCTTTTATATCAATAACAACTAAAGGGATTCTGTTAGAACAAACAGTATGCAAACAGCACACAATGCGCTCATTATAATATTTACTCATGTTCTTATCAAGCACTAAATTATTTCATTTAACCAATTATGACAAACTGTGCTCTAAAGGAAATAAATGAATGTCTTTAATGTCAACTGGTAGACTTGTCAAGTATGTGAGTACTTCAACTAGTGTACGAATGAACTATTGTAGGTGAAAACTCTTGTACTGCTTTAAGATTAACATTTTAAAAATATATAACTAATTGCAATAAACAGTATAATATATTTTCAACAGTGATGAACATTATTACTTGCAGTGAACCTGCTAGACGTCCTTGATTTGTCATACATGGAAAAGGGTATTTTATACATGCATGTATAGTTAGTAAGTGTCATCAATGTGCATTCCATGCTTTGCACTGTTATTGAGCAGAGTAATTGTATTGACTGTATTGTATTAATTGTTTGCATCAGTTTGAAGCAGCATCTCTCAGTCTATCAGCATCTCTCAGTCTATCATTAGCAAGGTTTACCATTTGGTCAAATGCCTTTAGAATGAGAACATCAACATCATCATCTGTGTCGAACTCCTCACTGTAGTTCTTCACTGGAAAGATGTTGTTCATTGACACTCCGATCTTGTCACTACACACCTGCATCTAAAGAACAAAAAGATGTAAAGCCAAAAAATTAATGATGATTCAACAAATATCAGACAAACCTAATATAAAAAAAAGTAAAAAAAGTAAAACACATATAGGATGTTAAATGCACCTTCTCTCTGATCTTCTTACTGGTGTAGATCTTCCTTAGGTCTTTACTCACCAGTGGACATACTAAATCCACTTTAGTCATGACGATCACTTGAGGAATCCCTACAATGATAGTGATACATCTGTTATCTTTTTATAAGAAAAGAGCACATTTCCATTGTTTACAAATTATGGAAGGCAAAAGTATTTATTAAGTTTTAAAGGGTTAGTTCACCCAAAAATGAAAATTCTGTCAGTAATTACTCACCCTCATGTTGTTCCAACCCCGTAAGACTTTCGTTCATCTTCGGAACACAAATTAAGATATTTTTGATGAAATCTGAGTGCTGGATCACTCCTCCACAGGCCTCGAGTCTTTTCACGTAGTGTAATAGCGTAGCGCGTCACCACGTATCACACACATGACTATAGCGTCGCCCAATAGTGAGCCTACGTGGTGACGTGCAACACAGACGCGCTACGCTATTACACTACGTGAAAAGACTCGAGGCCCAGAGAGAAGCAAATGAAAAGTGGAATAAAGCCGTTATTTTTGTTTGTTTTTGCGCACAAAAAGTATTCTTGTCGCTTTATAAACTTAAGATTGAGCCACTGGAGTCACTTGGACTATATTAACAATGTCTTTAATACATTTTCTGAGCCAGCAATTTATAGTGTCCATAAGCCTGTGGAGGAGTGATCCAGCACTCAGATTTAATAAAAAATATCTTAATTTGTGTTCCGAAGATGAACGAAAGTCTTACGGGGTTGGAACAACATGAGGGTGAGTAATTACTGGCAGAATTTTCATTTTTGGGTGAACTAACCCTTTAATATGTTTTGCACAATGTATTTTTGATGGGCTCTTGCATCCAATCAAATCAAGGTTTTCCCAACAGTTGTTTTGAACAAGAAATAATTACAATAATAATTCCATGCAAACAGTTGTCAATGTTTTCTATTAATGTTACATCCCACCTCTGTACTGTACTCTTAAACTCTCCAGTGTCAGTAACCACATATTTAAAGGCCAGTCTTACCGTTTTCGCTGCATCTTGTGCGGATTATGTGCAATTTATCAGTAAGTTTTTCATCTAAGAACTGGACTAAAGTTGCATCCACAACATAAACCAGGCAGAAAGCCTGATCAGAGAGCAAAGGGTCACTGATGTAATCTTCACTCTTATGACTGAGTGGCTCCTGTGGGTGGAACTAAAATTTAAAATGAAGACAAAACATATGAAAATGTCAGTTAGACTGTCAAAATAATTTGTATTTGTACAATGTTTAATTTTTCTAATAAATGTGGTTTATTACTTTGTAGTCATTCTTGACATGTCCATATATGGCATTGATGATATCTTCTGGCCGAGGCCCACACATTACTGCAGGTTCCAAACCCCTTGTGTCAATCAAGGAAAAAGGCAAATCACCATCTTTACTTCTGACGCGGTGTGTTTTAAGCTAAAAAAAACAACAACAAAAAAAGCATTCAGGAGGATTCATAAATAATGTTTATTCCAACTGACAAATTTAGACAAAGCCATAATGCACATACTATTGTAACAGTGTGATTGTATCAATCGCATAACGAAGGAGTTCCAAGAAAACTGTTGATAAACTGATAGAACTGAAGCAAAACACAAATGAGATTGTAGAAGTAAAGTTCTAGTAGACACAAACCACACAAATAATAAACAAGAACTGACCATGAACATCTCGGTTACTATTCGTCCCCTTGGAATTATAAGGTTCTATCTGACATTTTTGTCAAAATTTAGTTATTCACATATTCTTATTCTGTGACCACTTCTTTACATTATGTGATGTTGTTTTTTAAGTTGTGTACATTTTGGAACTTTTTATTTAGAAAATAAAAAGGTTATTTCTACACAGTCGAATGGAATGCAAAAACTTTAAAGCTCAATATCTCAAAACTGCTCAGAACGCAAATAGAACCTTATAATTCCTAGGGGACGTATTGTAAACTCCATTCCCTGATGGAGGGAACATCTTGGGTTACGACTGTAACCCTTGTTCCCTGAGAAGGGAACGAGACGCTGAGTCGAAGACGACACATTGGGGAATGCCTCCAGCGTGATCGTGTCTGAAACACGTGTGGATTAAGTGCAATCTCGATTGGTGTTGCATCATGACATCACATGTGATGGTGCATACGGAAGCTACAAAGGGACGCCGGCACACAACAGTGTTAGCTTCTGAAAAGTCGAAGCCAGTTGTTCTCAGGCACTCAGGAGGTGTGGCAAAGGGATGCAGCATCGTACAGTCATAACCCGAGACGTTCCCTTTCGCGCTGCATCGAAGACGACACTTTGGGGAAGAAAATGCCCATTGCGTCACACTGACTAGTGCCTGTCCTGGTGTGAAGCAGGAGGAGGTGGTGCGTCCCCTAAGCGTGGGCTATCTGCCCATGGCGAATGAGGCTATGGCCGAGAGTGAGGAAGCACAGGATTCTCCACCCGATTCTTCGGCCAGGATTTAATCATCCGACCGTGTGTGTGACCCAATGCCCATGGTGACCTGGGAATTCAGAATTCCTCATCCTCTCCAGAGAACAAAAGGCAGCGATCTACATCAGATCCTTATCCGGAGCGCTGAATGAGATACATGGTGCCTCACGTTAGGGACCCGCACCAACATTCAGCAACTCGACGGCTCGAGGAAACCAGAAAGTAAACAGAAAGGAGAAACAGGGACAAACGGAAACAGAAGAATCAAAGTATCAAACGGAAAGTCAACAGAAACATCATTGTGACAACTATGGGTAATCTAAAGAATTTTAGTTTACTGAGAAAATTAAAACTTGTTTATGCATTTTGTTGGAAGAAAAAAAAAATCTTACTGTATATGTGCAATATTATATAAAAAAAATAATACCTACTTTTTTTGTAAAACTGTGACTAGCGCCACTACTTGAATCAGCTATTGCGCTACTTGTGATCCGTCCTTGGAAAACGCTGTTGACAGAATTAATAAAACTGGACTTCCCTCCTCCAATCTGTCCAGCTACAAGGATCTTGATGTCTTTCACATCTGGATTACTCACAGAGAACTCTTCTAGGCTTTTCTTCAGCTCTTCTTTTTGTCTATGCAAGTACAAGAAACAAAATACTTTGAAGAAAGGAACTTCAGAAAAACTGCTGATTTGTCATATATTGCACATTCAAGTCTCATTTGGTCACACCTTAATTTAGATATTTATTTAGCCAAGGACTTAGTGTGTTTGGCAATATAAAAAGAATAAGCTCTTACTGAAATCTTTAAAACAGTACATTATGTTGGTAAACAATATAGTGTTGATTCTAGTCACTGGCATCTACTAATAATAGGAAACATTAAAGGCCACTATTATTGATAAAATTATGCATTTGTTATTATTGCTATAATGTCTGTTGTTATTTATTGTGTTAATATATTTTCATATCCAATTCTTGTTTGCTATGAAAGTCATATATACCATCACCCTTTTATAAATATATTTATATCTATTCATGGAAATAAGACAAATAGGCAACATTATTTTCTACATAGCATGAATGGTAAACTTACCCCCAGTCAATTCTCCTCCATGGTGTTTCCAATTCTACATACAGTATATAAACAGAAAATATGATTATCTATGGGTGTGTCCCCTGTCGGAATACAAATCATATAATACTGCAAAATTATGCAAAAAATATATGTAAATCATTGCCTAATTCACCTTGGCTTAGTGGTAGATCAGGTTTTGGTTCCGGTTTTGAAGGTTCGCCTCCCATTATCTGCTGTTTTTCTCAGAAGAATGGTCACTTCACGTTTTTCAGTCAGTCTGCTGCCCAGTGTGGAAGCTTACATCACGGTGCCCGTATATATAGCCTCCTGTTCCTTTTTCACTTTCACTTTCTATTTTACACACAATACTGGGAACACATTTAAATGCATATTGAATTAATTACTTTACCACATAATTTCTTTTGTAAAAGCAGAATACTTAAAGGCATTTTGTTTTAATTAATCTCAAATGAATTGTCTGATATACATCATCAGTACAAAGTGAAATATTTATAAAGTCCTAACAGGATGGAAAGAGTTAAAATCGATGTAATGCCAGCCTCCATTTCCAGGAAACAGAAGCTAAAAGTGATTTGAAAGTGCTGTATCATTCTAGGGAGGCGGAGCCAAGATAGCACAGGCAAAAACCTACAGATTATTTTTGTCTCAAAACTAACATTTGGGTTGTTTATTATATTTAATACTTGATTATGTATATAAACAGATTGGAGACAAAAAAAGAAAGAAAAAAAGAACAAGATAAAGTTTCATGGTAAGGTGTTGGGCCACCACATGCCGCTTAAACAGCTTCAGTTTTCTTTTTTTCTTCAAAATTTAGTCCTTTTTAGCATTTTGATAATGGTAGTAGAGAGTGCTACCATCATCATCAAAATACCAAAATCACCCATTGGTGTTCAATTGGGTTGAGATCTGGTGACTGAAGGTCATTGTATATGATTCACATCATTTTCATATTGATGCCAGCAGCCACATCACCCTGTAGCCCAAGACTGGTTGTCCACTGAAGCTTAGCAGTGTTGAGCCTAGTTAGTACCTGGATTGGAGACCTCCTGGGAAAACTAGGGCTGGATCCCAAATGGCACATTTCATGTGGACTCGCGGTCTCGTACAAGTCCGTAGGGTGTCCCATTCGGCATTCTAGTGCTCAGAAGTGTGCTCGCGAGCGCCGCCTTTCTGTCTGTCGGATGAGACGTGCCAGATAGCATGGTGACATTGATACAATGTTGTGTTTTGATCCAAACCATAATTTTGGTTGAGATTGACATTTCAATGTTTAAAGTGTGTTGGATCAGCAGAGGTGGGACAAAGTCATTGTTATGCAAGTCACAAGTAAGTCTCAAGTCTTTGCCCTCGAGTCCCGAGTCAAGTCGAGTCAAAGATGAGGCAAGTCCCGAGTCGAGTCAAAAGTCAAAGCCAACAAGTCTCAAGTCGAGTCCAAAGTCCTACCATTTTAGTTTCGAGTCATTTCAAGTCCTCTTACCACAGAAATAAAATGTATACAAATCATGTACGTCAGTAAGATTTGTATTTATTTAAACCTCTTTTTATACAATGACATTAATCAAATACAGTAAAAAACAGAAAATTTAATTTTCACAAAAAATGCTTGTATTTCAACAGCATATTGCACTAGAACAATGCACAGCATGCAGCTTCAGTCCTGTATTGTATTAACCTCATATTGCAAAACAGTTTAACTTTCAAATAGACATGGGTCGTTTTAGCCTAAACCTTTTTAAACATGTCATCAATAAAATCCTCACTCCTCAAAATTATCACTTCTGAAAAACTGGACCAACCTGATAATATAATTGGATTGCGTGTTGCAGTGCGTATGCGGTGCAAGACCAGCACGCGCAATAGTGCTTTCACATACCGGTATGCTGCGTTTGCAGTGCGTGATCCGCGGCTGTACCACAAATACATACTCACTATTTGTATTTCAAATCCAGAAGTTATTAGCATCTTTTATTTAAAAAAAAAATTGTCAGCATTGCGATTCTCTTTGTACACACGTATACACTCTTTAATAGACGTATTCACGTTTAAATACAATTTAAACAACGTATTATTTAATGCATTACTCTTATATAATTATATATTAAGTTGCTCAAGCAAGTGGTAAAATATTTAACCATGTACTTATATTAAAATCGCATAGCCTACATTTTAAATTAAAACTTAAAATTGACAAAAACAGCAGACTCATACTCTTTCTTTTGCATAATTTAAATCTTTATACAATAAATCTCGCATGTCACAAAGAACTTGTTTTTCCACCTCCACGAATGAGACGAGTGTTATGTTGCCTTGTTGAAATATGTATTTTCCCTTGATTTAGGCTACCCCGGTCTTAACGTCTCAGCATTGCGATTCTCTTTGTACACATACACTCTTTAATAGACGCATGCACGTTTAAACACAATTTAAACAACGTAGGCCTATTATTCAATGCATTACTTCTACTTATATTAAGCAAGTGGTCAAATATTTAACCATGTAGGCTACTTATAAAAAAACAGCCGACTCTCATGTCTTTTATTTTAATATTAAATTAATACAATAAATCTCGCATGTCACAAGGAACATGTTTTTCCACCTCCACGAATGAGACGAGTGTCGTTCATTATGTCGCCTTGTTGAGGTAAATTGTAGTTTTCCTTGCTTTACCCTGGTCTTAAAGTGAAAATAGTATTTAATTAAATACATTTATGGTGAGATTACTACATTTTATTTAATTAATCGCGTTTATGGTGAAATTACTAAATTTTTAGGTCAATCTGTGTTCATTTTGACCACGAAACATGCGCTGTCACTTTAATTCAGCGCGTGCAGCACATGTGCAGCACAGCAGAAATAGACTCGGTGCGGAAACGATCGCGGCACTGCTGTATACGCACCGCACCTGGAACGGATCGACGGACTGCAACCGCGTGCAGTGTGAAAGCTCTGACCTGTTAACATGGGTACGGAAAAAAATACGCACCGCTGGCGCATACGCACTGCAAACGGAGTTTGTGTGAAACGGGCGTTAGATGCTGTCGAATCAAAACAACGTGGGACTACAGTGATTGGATGTCGTGCAGGCAGCGCGCGCGCTCGCTGCATGCATACAGCTGGTGCACATTTTTTTCACAGATGCAGATAAACTGAGAGCGGCGCGGCCGTGTGGACATTTTTTTCCCCAGTTTTCATGGGAAGTAGCAAGTCTTCTCGAGTCAAAAGGCGCAAGTCCAAGTGAAGTCACGAGTCATTGATGTTAAAGTCCAAGTCGAGTTGCAAGTCTTTGTACATTTTGTCGAGTCGAGTCTGAAGTCATCAAATTCATGACTCGAGTCTGACTCGAGTCCAAGTCACATGACTCGAGTCCACACCTCTGTGGATCAGCATTGAAATTTTGATGAAAGTCAACAGCACACATGGGTGGAGACACACCCTGCGTCTCAATGTCCATACTATCCACCCTAAACAGTATGTGAGATTAAAATAAGTGTGTCTCAAAGCATAGCATGTTGAAAAGAGAATGCCAGAAGTCCTCGGATGATCTACTATTTCCGGTGGATTTTTTAAGTGTTTTTCTTCAAACACATTTTGAATGTGTTTTCTCATGAAAGACTGCAGATCAATGTGGTTCTGCGTTTCTCTCTGATACGGTAGGAAATTAAATGAAATTAAATGTGGAGGATTTTATCTTTGACAATATGATTGACAGGTCAGTTTGCATGACAGGATGCGACAGAGAGCAGTCGTTAAAGACGCTATTATATGACGTGATAGTATGTCCCAAAGCTTGTCTACTCTTCTGATACACACTAAAAAGTATGCAGGTTTTTTTTCTTTCACAAAAAGAGTACATACCTTTAGGGCGTAGTTTAAGTAGACGATTTGAGACGCAGCAAGTGACATTGAACTAACAGTGATTTGTAGTTGATGAGCACAAGATCATTCAGGCATGTATCTCTGCAGAACTCTAGTGGGTGTTTCTCAATCAGTGGGGGTTTTCAAACCACAATGGGCATTTTCAACCGCTTTACCCGATTTGTTCTAATCCACTGGGGGCTTGGTTTAGGGGTGGGCCTTCATGATTTTAGCAAGTCTGTGTCATGTTTATCAAATAAAATCTGAAGACGTAGACAAAACGTAGACTCCACTTCATTGATGGTAGCTTATGTTGAACTTTATTCTTGTTCAAACAGACGCTGTATGAAGCAGTACATAAAGTATTGAATGAAAATGTCTCTGAAACATGTGTGTATTATTTGGCAAATGTTGTATTTATTTCACTTCAGCTGTGGTAAAGTATGCACACACCACGTTAGCGGTCACTACAGGAACCAGAAAGTGTCCGACTTCACGTCTCCGTTTGCAGCTCCTCCCCGCCTGCACGCGGCTACTCTCGCCGATCGGTTACATCCAGCCACAGCCGATGTCGAATACACCTTTAAGCTCCAACTGAAAGTTTTCATTGATCCTAATGACATTGATTAACTGCTTCAGGTGTGTTTAATTAGGGCTGAAGATAAAATCGGACAACCCTGCCATAGTGCTTTCTTTTGATATTGAAGCATTAATAGATTTTAGAACAATAAATTGAATCAACAGGATTTAATGATACTATAGTCATAGTTAGAATATTTTGAGTTCAGCACCGTGGACCATCAAAAAGTGTTTTTGTGTTCAAAAAGCGAATCATATTGTGTTTAGTATATTAACATTCTTGAATGTGACTTTATGTAGGCTATGACAACTGAGTTCTAGTAGTGGGAAGTTCGCATAATTTTACTGACTCGGATCTTTGAATATCGTTATATGCAGTCTGTAGTACCGGATACAGAATTGATTAGGTCACGTTTCGAGTCTGTTGACATCGGGTTCGAGTAATTTTTTTCATCACGTGACAGCCACATAACATTGTAACATTGATCAAACCATATTACCAAAGATTATTTTTGTTAATTTCAGTGTTGATTCAACAGCAGTGATGTTGATTCAACATCATAGTGTATGGTTGATTCAACAATATTACAATTGATTATTTTTATTCATTTCAATATTGATTCAGCGTCAGTGATGTAGGATCAATCATAGTGTAACATTGATTCAACATTATTACCAGTGATTATTTTATTCATTTCAATATTGATTTCGCATCAGTGATGTAGAATCAATCATAGTGTATTGTCAAATCAATAGCATTACCACTTATTTTTGTTGTTGAATCAATATTATTACTGTTAATTTGTAATAATAAACATTATTTCAACATTAACTGAGGGTGCAAAAGTGATGTTGATAAAATATCCTCTGTTCAGAAGACCGCCAATCCTTTACACAAGCTTTGGATACTGTCAATAACAAAACGTGAATTTCAGTCAAATTTCAAATATATGTAGTGGAGTGCAGTCTTACGGAGAGACTCAGGAAGAGGTTGCAACTTTTAGACACACCTGGACATTTCTGAATGGTTAGTGGATACATTTGTGTAGCCTAGTTGTTGTGGAGTTACATTGATTCATCTCATCGACTTGCATGTATCATCATGTTTAAGTTGACACAGTTCCCTGAGGTCTTTATAAGACAGCTGTGACATTTTTTGGTCAAATAGTGTTCTGTGCTCGTCTGTCTGTGCAGCCAATGACAGAACAGTTTGCATCCTTTACTGGAATGTTTTCCATTGCGTTAGAACTGGTTACACTGTTGTCGCTTGCGTAAAACAAACCGTGGGTAGAAACGTTCAGATTAAGGGGCGGTAATATTATAATAAGATCCCCTTCCTACATCAGAAGGGGAGCGAAATCTGATCGGCCTATTTTTTGTCATGCTTGTAGAAAAAGAGAGTTACTTGGTTGTCACTTTCCATGTTTTTTTTTGGGTTGGTAGGTCCACTGGGGACCCGATTATAGCACTTAAACTTGGAAAAAGTCAGATTTTCATTATATGTTCCCTTTAAAAATCCCATGGCACTTCTCTTAAACAGTAGGTGCAACCTCGGTGTCCTGGACAAATTCCCTACATTGGTTCTTACAATCATGGCCTCCTTATAATCCCCATCCATTGAATTGTTTGTGTTACGTCCACATAATATACTTGGCATCTAGAGGTTATGGAACGTAACATAGAACAATTTTTTAAATAGAAATAATTGAATAGAAAGTTGTTTAAAGTAATATACACTCAAAGGAACACCTGTTCAATATCTCATTAATGCAATTATCTAATCAACCAATCACATGGCAGTTGCTTCAATGCATTTAGTGGTGTGGTCCTGGTCAAGACAATCTCCTGAACTCCAAACTGAATGTCAGAATGGGAAAGAAAGGTGATTTAAGCAATTTTGAGCGTGGCATGGTTGTTGGTGCCAGACGGGCCGGTCTGAGTATTTCACAATCTGCTCAGTTACTGGGATTTTCACGCACAACCATTTCTAGGGTTTACAAAGAATGGTGTGAAAAGGGAAAAACATCCAGTATGCGGCAGTCCTGTGGGCGAAAATGCCTTGTTGATGCTAGAGGTCAGAGGAGAATGGGCCGACTGATTCAAGCTGATAGAAGAGCAACTTTGACTGAAATAACCACTCGATACAACCGAGGTATGCAGCAAAGCATTTGTGAAGCCACAACACACACAACCTTGAGGCGGATGAGCTACAACAGCAGAAGACCCCACCGGGTACCACTCATCTCCACTACAAATAGGAAAAAGAGGCTACAATTTGCACGAGCTCACCAAAATTGGACAGTTGAAGACTGGAAAAATGTTGCCTGGTCTGATGAGTCTCGATTTCTGTTGAGACATTCAGATGGTAGAGTCAGAATTTGGCGTAAACAGAATGAGAACATGGATCCATCATGCCTTGTTACCACTGTGCAGGCTGGTGGTGGTGGTGTAATGGTGTGGGGGATGTTTTCTTGGCACACTTTAGGCCCCTTAGTGCCAATTGGGCATCGTTTAAATGCCACGGCCTACCTGAGCATTGTTCTGACCATGTCCATCCCTTTATGACCACCATGTACCCATCCTCTGATGGCTACTTCCAGCAGGATAATGCACCATGTCACAAAGCTCGAATCATTTCAAATTGGTTTCTTGAACATGACAATGAGTTCACTGTACTAAAATGGCCCCCACAGTCACCAGATCTCAACCCAATAGAGCATCTTTGGGATGTGGTGGAACGGGAGCTTCGTGCCCTGGATGTGCATCCCACAAATCTCCATCAACTGCAAGATGCTATGCTATCAATATGGGCCAACATTTCTAAAGAATGCTTTCAGCACCTTGTTGAATCAATGCCACGTAGAATTAAGGCAGTTCTGAAGGCGAAAGGGGGTCAAACACAGTATTAGTATGGTGTTCCTAATAATCCTTTAGGTGAGTGTACTTGCACTCTATTGAGGAGATGTAATGTGATAAATTAAGAAACAGGCAGAGACCAAACTGGATTTGCACTTGCTTTTAGTAAGTAATATAGTTTGATATAACAAAACACCCTATGACACAAACCGTTAATCAAATATACGTCCAAACAATCTATTTACAAATTATATACAACATAAACGATAAATAATTACAAAGCGAGGGACAAGAGCGGTGCTAAAGAAAATAAATAAATAAAACAAACACGTTAACTAAACCCCAGGACAAACACTAACCTCAAGTAAAGAAACAGGGGAAAACAATCTTCAGCGTAAAATGCCACTAACTACACTACCTAATAAACATAAATACATAGATTGGCACCCGCTCATAAACTAGTGTGTTAAATAGTTTTTACTCTGCGTGTTGTGAAATGTAAATCACGTGATGTACTAACCTGGGGGGTATTCCAGAAAGCTTGGTTAACTTACCATTTGGTAAATCATAACCTCTGGGTTGATTTACCCCAAACCCGCATACCATGAGTATGTCGGTTCCAAAACACCTGATAAGAGTTAGTTTAATCAACCTCCTACTGGTTACCCAGAGTTAATGCGCGTGCATAAAGGCGTTTTCAATGGATCGCCGATTTCACGAGTCAAAATGGACAATGACAACGAAAAAAAGAGAGCGGCATACTTTACTGAGGCGGAGTTAGAGGTTTTAATGCACGCATACGAAGAATTCAAGCCAATAATAATGAAAAAAAGCAATACGGCTGCATGGGCTAAAGAAAGAGAGTTGGCTTGGCAAAAAATAACGGACAGAGTAAATGCGTGAGTGTATTAAATTGCAAATTTGATATTGCCTCCCCTTTTATTATAGTGCACAATAATTAAACACCCCTTCCGCATCCTTTTGACTGTTAAATCACTACGAAAGCATTTACTTTTCCTGCCATTCATTTCTTTAGATTAAAATACCAGTGTATATTGACTAGGAATATATGGTTTCTTATTTAATAAGGTGTAATCCTTCTGGAGCCAGAAGAACTTTGAGCCAAGTCAAAATGAAACACAAAAACATTCTGCAAAAAGGTAATATTTGATTACACAATTACTGAACTATTTATTAAACACGATTTAGTATATTCTTTCCGTCATGTAGCTAATAGAAAGAAGGCTCAAGCCCGTCTAACTGGCGGGGGCCCACCACCACCTCCCCTCACCCCATCTGAGGAGCTGGCTCTGTCCCTTAATAAAGGGCGACCAGTGGTTGCTGGCATTCCAGGGGGCACTTCATCACACACCATGCACCACAAGTAACATGGTGAAATGTAAGTTTGCCACTGCGATTTGTTCTCATTATGACTTAATAAATTACTCTCTGTCACTTATAAAGGCTTTTTGAACATGCTTAACGTTTTTATGCAGGCTTACTTTATTTAACTACATATGATGTATAGGCTACTGTGGTCTTAGTTATATTGCTTTTATATTTTTTTCCTGCATTATTGGTTTCTCTTTGATAATATTGAGAATTGTATGGGTTGTATTTTCTTATAGATACTGACAGAGGGATTGTATTATTGGACCCTACAGAAAGAACACAGTCTGTCACAGCTGTAAGCGTTTTGTTGTCAGGTACCTTTAGTTGCTTTTAGATATATTTTTTTATGTTTATTTTTGCCAGATAATGTATACTTGCATATTTCCACTGAAGGATGAAGATGACGATGAAGAGACCACATCTGCTGTGACAGAAGTGGACAATGCTGGTAGATCCACTGAGGTATGATGCACACCATTATAATGCATGCCCCCTTTTTACATTAGAGTAACAAACTGTCATTGTCCTTTCACAGTACATACCTGGGGATTTGCCCACAGATGAAGGTCCTTCAACCTCAACGCACAATCTAACCGGAGTAAGAATTTGAGTGCAGTTGTCCATATTTTACTTTTATTGTCTGACAGAATCTCATTTATTTAACTTTTTTTGCCTTCCTAGTTGCCAGCAAAGGAGCTGTATAAGGTCCATCTTCAAAAAAAAATAAGAAAAAGTGACATGGAGATGGACCTTATACAGCTTCAAATTAAAAAAGCAAAACTTGAAATTGAATTACTGGAGCATCGCCTTAAGGTGAGAACTTCTGATTAATCTGTTGCATGTTAAAAGTGTTGTGTATATAAAGCATTGTAATAAAAAAATAAAATAAAATAAACATTTTATTTCATTTTTACTTTCATTGTTTTGCAGGAAATCAAGAAATGAACTGCAGAGCAGACCAGTGCAAACATTTTAATAAAAGTAATTTTGACAAATCATGTCTCTCAATAGTCTTCCATCTCTGTTGTTGGGGTTCCTCTGGGCCATCTTCCTCAATCCAAGGAGGGTGGCTCTCTCCTCTTATAATGGCAATGTTGTGAAGCACAACACAAGCCACTATGATGTCGCATGCCCTCTCTGGACTGACCCGGAGCCCACGCAGACACTGAAACCTAGACTTCAGGATCCCTATGGTCATCTACACCTTGGCCCGTGTTCGGCTGTGAGCCAGGTTAAAGCGGGTCTGTGGTCCGGGATCAGGTTCAGGGTAGGGTGTCATTAAATAGGGCAGACAAGGGTATCCTCTGTCCCCCAGCAAGTAACCATTGTACTGTCCTGTAATGATTCAAGTGTACAATACAAATATAAAAAATATATATATACAGCAAAACATACCCTCCTGAAATGACTGACATAATGATGACGCGCGGAAAATTCTGGCATCATGCACAGATCCTGCCCATTTTGCCTCCACATTAGTAATGGTGTGGGTTGCCTCACATATTACCTATAGTTAGTGGGAAAAAGTAATGAGTTTAATGATTTTAACAAGACAAAAAATTAGGAACACAAAATGAAATTGTTACCTGCACATTGATACTATGAATAGATTTCCTATTAACACAGTCTCCCTCATTTACTGAAGGAGCTTTAATAGGAATGTGTGTGCCATCAATGCACCCAATTACATTTGGAAATCCTGAAATAGAAAGTCATATATGGAATTTTAAAGTGTGTGTGTGTGTGTGCAGGATGAATACATGTATAGCAACACATTCTCACCCCCAAATCGTCACTTTTTCGTCACTTTCAACCATGCTTCAATATCCGACGCTCAAAGCACCCTTTAGCGTCCATATGTGACGCTTCGGTTATGGGTAGGTTAAGGCGTCATGTAACTGACGCTTTCGAAAGTTCGTCAATATCCGACGCACAAAGCACCCTTTAGCGTCCATATGTGACGCTTCGGTTATGGGTAGGTTTAGGTATGTGGTAAGGTTATGCGTCTCATATGGACGCTAAAGGGTGCTTTGTGCGTCGGATATTGAAGCATGGTTGAAAGTGACGAAAAAGTGACGATTTGGGTATGAGAACGGGCTGTGTATAGATATAAATAGTATGACTACATATTTAATATGCGTCATAGATTTTACTACAAAGGACAAACCTGCCACTCTGTGGAATTCCTCTTTAATAACACGCAGAGGTTTATGGCCAGGGAACTGTACAAACGTGTGTAAGAATCGTTACCTACCGAGCAGGTTATCTTCAGAGAGTAAGTTCCTATGGTTACATACATACCCAGAAAGTTACCTCCGTTTTTGGAACCGAAAGTTGAGGTTATCCACTAACTTACCCTTAAACTTACCCGGGTATGTCACATAACCTGCTTTCTGGAATACCCCCCTGGTCCCATCGCTATGCATCGATGAAAGACTTAAACTCAGAGAAAATCAAGAGTCGGATCACAGCATAAACGCAGTAAAACAGCGTTATGGAGAGCTCAACAGAGTAAACTTTAACACACCAAAACTAAGCAATAACAAGCAAGAGCAAATATCCACAAGAGAGCAAAACAAAGGAGAAACAAAGCCGCTCTCCCTCGCTGGCGTCATTTCCGGCTCTTTATACACGCCCACCAGTCTCTGATTGGTTCTCAGGCTGTCGGGTGAACTCGATGAGTGACAGGAACACCATCCAATCACTGGTCCTGTGAGAAAGAATAGCGAAAAGAGAGAGAGAAAACAAAACAACCCTCCCATCTGGTGGGGACGCGTCCCCACCACAAACAGAACAGCTGCCTTTCTTTAAATTGAATTTCGTTTTGTATTAATTATATCTTCATTTTAATCAATGTTTCATGAACCAATAGCCTGGATTTAATAAATAAGAAGTAAATATAGCAGAATCACGACATGGAGGCGCCGGCGAGTGAACTGGAGTTCGTCTCATAAATGAACCAAAACTCAGCGTATAATGCACATTCACATTCACAGCGTATTTAGACACATTTAGATGCATTCATAATCATTACTTTTACCGGTTCTTTGTGGCAAGCTTTATGCGTGCGGTCGTGCGCTTGAGTGCGGCTATATTACGTAAACGCTCATTATCCTGTAGGTTATAAGTAATTAAATTAATATAAAGGGGCGATTTGTTCACGAATGACTTAAATGAACAACTAGCCTACTAGTCAACTAGAAAAAATAACTTTTAGTCGGAAGCAGCCCTTATTCCACATATTTTCGATTTCGAACCAGGCAACAGGACATCTGGTGAGCGAGCGACCCTGCGGAATGAACGAGCGGAGCAGAATATTCAGAAATGCGCTCTCCACTCACGAGCTCTGATCGGAACAAACCCGAACCTCACTGTCTGCTGAACTTGCGCAGAAACATCAAAATATAACCAGCTTTTTAAAATGGTTTTTAAAACTAAACACTATTTTAGCACAAATTATGAGCTTATTGGCGATTTTTTTTTTATAATTATTGACAAAATTCGAATAGACTATAGTAAAAGTTTTTTTTTTTAAGTTTTGGGTGGCCCTGTTGAAAAGTGCCTGAGCTACAGGACATTGTCTTTCAAAACATAACCTGCACGACAGAGAAAAAAACAATTAATGCGTCATTGTACCCAGCACTTCTGAAAATGCACTTCCGAATGCGTCTCTGTCCCCAGCACATTTCAAACCAAACTGACGCCCATGGATGTAGAGACTAATGACTAACAAGGTACACCTGTAAATAATAATCCAATGAACCAATGAGAAAACAGAACACATGACCAGAACAACCAATGAAAACATAGGTGTGTTTGACTTCGGCTGCGTCTGGATGTAACCGAACGCCATTTGCAGTTAGGGAGGAGCTGAAAACGTGAAGTCGGACACTTTCTGCTTCCCGTAGGGACACTTTCACTGTGTTTGCATACTTTATCACAGCTGAAGTGAATTAAATGCAATATTTGTCAAATATACAGATGTTTCAGAGACATTCATTCAATACTTTATGTACTGCTGTTTTTACAAGAATAAAGTTCAAAATAAGCCTTTACTATTTAAATACCAATAAAGTGTCAAATTTTTTTCCAGTTTTATTTTATTAAACTTGACACAATATAACATCGCGACTTCACGGAATAGCTTTTACTGCTATTAAAATAGAGATTTGTGAGCATTAGTGAAACTGACAGTGTGAGAATAAACACAAAACACACGTGATCATTGTCATGTGGTGAATCCGGCCAATCATGGAACAGCTGTGTCGTCATCAGAGCTTGTGCGACTTATTGAGAAGCTGTGCCATCTGATTCAGCTGTCTGCTCTCGAAACGCTCTTGCGCTACTTTGTTGCCATACTTCACAGTGACGTGGCGTAGGCGCTGTCTCAAGTTTGACAACATTTCTAACTGGCATGCACTGCTTCGAGTCAGCCACCGATCGTTCTGTGCAACACTGCATGAAGTCAAACAAGCGTCATAAACATGAGACTAGGGAAGTATATGACATGATCACATGAGGATAAGGGAATGACTGCTAGCCTTTTCGGTAATGCTGTAAACTCAGTCACCGAAAGGTTTCAGGAAGTGAAAAAGCATATGGCGTTCCAAAAATTCCTCCTTTGCCGATCTCAGGGTCTCTGGGGCTACTGGGTGGGAGCAGCCCCAGCTGTCTTCACATAGCTCCTCACATAGGCCACACCAGAAGCAGTTGTCGCTATCCGTACTCCCCCGCAAAAGGACTGGGATGCAAGGCGATGTTCGCAGGTAAAGTCCTCAAACGGAAAAATAGATCTGAGGGCCGTTATTGCATTTCAGAGGGCTTTGTCGAAGAAGTTCTGACGGCAGATTCTATATCTGTGCCAACTAAATCACTCTGTAGGGAAGCTCAAGTTCAAGATGCTTACTCTGAAGCAAATCATGTCACAAATAAGGTCAGAGGACTGGTTTGTAACGATAGATCTCAAGGATGCATACCACGTATCCATCCTTCCTCAACACAGGAAGTTTTTCGGGGGCAAAGTGTACCAATCAATGTTGTTTTCGTCAACGATGACGATAACGAAATTATTTCGTTGACGCACCTTTTTTTTATGACGATAACGCGACGATGACTAGCTAAAAATGGCTCTAAGGTGACTAAAACATGACGAGACGTTTTTGAGTTTTCGTTGACGAGACGAGACGGAACGAAAATGATTATAAGTCTGACGTTCACAATGCATGTCATTTCTGTCTATTTTGCGTGAAATCTGATCTGTTTTGAGCTAAAAAAGTATCAGCAATCCTGCCGCTTCCTATCCTTGTTTTGGGTACGCCCACCACCCGGCTGCCGCCATGCCGCGCACCAGATTCCACACAACAACAACACACCTGCGGCTGCGGCTGCGGCTAGTCACTCGCCACACATCTTCGATATGAGGCGCCGGACTGGACAAAAGCGAAACGAACTGCGCGAGCGTGCGACAGTGCGCGAGAGAGACCGAGTGTGTCTGAGCGCGAGAGAGACCGAGTGTGTCTGCGCGCGAAAGAGACCGAGTGTGTCTGTGCACGAGAAGAGACCGAGTGTGTCTGTGCGCGAGAGAGACCGAGTGTGTCTGCGCGCGAGAGAGACCGAGTGTGTCCGAGCATTAACTTAGATTATGACATAAATTATAACATAAATTATTATTTAACTAATTATATAATAAAGCCAGTAAGCCACAATTGCCAAAGTAAGAATGTTTTTATTCCTGGCTTTTTTGGAGTAAAACAGTGATTCCAATGTTACCACTTTATCTGTGTGTAATAATGTAGTGGCTCAAATTGAATTGAGTTACAACACTCGAATTGCAACACTTGCTACAACCTGTCAAACCTAAGCCCATTTCCAATACTTTTTAACCTAAATTAATTTGTTAAAGACTACTGCTTTTTTTTTTTTTTTTTACTAAAATTGCCTAAAAACTTGCCTAAAACCTTTTTGCGTTTTCGTCGACTAAAACTTGACTAAAACCTTTTTGCGTTTTCGTCGACTAAAACTTGACTAAAACTATCAAGTTTATAAGTGACTAAAATGTGACTAAAACTAAAAAGCATTTTCATCCAAAAGACTAAGACTAAGACTAAAACTAAGAGGGCTGCCAAAAACAACACTGGTACCAATGTCGGGTTCTTCCTATCGGCCTAGCTTTATCACCTTGCACTTTCACAAAGTATGTGGATGCAGCTCTAGCTCCTCTGCGTCGGCCGTTGTGTTGGAAGACCTTTTCTCGGTTCTCTTCGAGCCTATCAAAGAGGTTCCTGAGAAGTTTATAACTCTAAAAACTATCTTCCTCCTCGCTATGTCTTCTGTCAAGAGAATTGGAGACGTACAAGCCCTTTCAGTATCTCCCTTGTGTCTGGAATTTGCACCCGGTATGGGGAAGGCATTTTTTGCACCCTAGATCAGGTTATATTCCCATGTTTTTTTTTTTTGTTTTTTTTTTTTTGTTGGGTCACCCAGGAAAGGGTTCTCAGCATCTAAGCAGATGATGAGCAAGTGGGTGGTCGAGGCTATCTCACTTTCTTATGAGTCAGCTGGCCAGCCTTCACCGTTGGCTGTCCGGGTCCACTCCACCAGGAGTATGGCAACTTCTAAAGCATTACTGTTAGGAGTTACACTCCAAGATGTCTGTGATGTGGCAGGCTGGTCTTCACCGCACACCTTTGTTAGGCCTCACAACCTTGATCTGGATCTGGACACGGACAGGCACTAGCTCATAGGGCAACATGGGTATATCGTTCCCACAGCCTTTTGACACAGCATGAGTTCCCTTGAAAGGGAACGTCTCGGTTACATACACTGAACAAAATTATAAACGCAACACTTCTGTTTTTGCCCCCATTTTCCATGAGCAGAACTCAAAGTTCTAAGACTAAGACTCACAGGTGTGGCATATCAAGATGCACATTTTATAGTGGCCTTTTATTGTTGCCAGCCTAAGACACACCTGTGCAATAACTATGCTGTCTAATCAGCATCTTGATATGCCACACCTGTGAGGTGGATGGATTATCTCGGCAAAGGAGAAGTGCTCACTAGCACAGATTTAGACAGATTTGTGAACAATATTTGAGAGAAAAATGCCTTTTGTGTACATAGAATATTTGAGTTCAGCTCATGAAAAATGGGGGCAAAAACCCATCTTGAGTGTTTGATGCCAAAAAGCTAAATTTTTTGTTTTATCTGACCATTGAACACAAGATATAGTAGTTTTGTCTGAAACACTCCCAAACAACTTGTGGTGATGTAGGTGTTGTGTGTGTGTGTGTGTGTGTGTGTGTGTGTGTGTGTGTATGTATATATATATATATATATATATATATATATATATATATATATATATACATATATATATATATATATATATATATATATATATATATATATATATATATATATACATATATTAGCACTGCCCAATTGCTGTATGCGAGTAAAAATCTGTGTTGGCGAGTATATGAAACAGTGTCAATCGTCAGTTTGCTGGTAAAATTTTTATGAACCCTAACAATGCAAAGTTGTGAGAGCATGAACGTGAACAATGTTCCGCACAGTTGACTGGCCAGCGATAAATCATCACAAAAGTTTAAACCTTGGCAATTTAAATGTTCAAGCACAATAAAACGTGAGTAGGGAACTCAAGTCGTTACTCGCACACTGTGTGGAAAGTTTTGTGTGCGCACACATCTGAAGCAGGCGCCCAGAAAGCAGTGTCTCAGACAGCACGCAAATAATGAATTGAGCTCACTTTCACCTCTTCTTGCACTTGAACGGACAAATTCACACTAACTTGTCGAAAAATGCCCATCTCGGCGAGTATCCTAGTAAACATAGTTGTTATGGCTTAAGTGAATGTAAACAATACAGAAAAACAACACATGTGTATCAGTTTACTGCACATTATGTCTTAGTGACAGCAGCCTAATAATCCTTCTGCTGTCTATGTTTTAAATGATAATAACACAACAAAAGACAAAGAAAAAATCTCTCACTGCTCTTGATGGAATAACTTTTGTAATTTCAATAAGGATTAAACAATGTTTATTTATACAGTGAAGACTATCCAGTGTCATTTTATAATTTATTACTTTTTTCAACGTCTCTATCTGAAAACTTCTGTTACTTCTTGTCACGTTTGGTTTTGAGTTTTGTTCATGTTCTTGTTTTCCTGTCTTTTATTTTGTTATTCTCATAAGGCTTTTTCGACTTCATACAACACTGTGCAGACTGAGCTGTGGCTGACATGAAGCACTGCATGCCAGTTAGAAATTGTGTCCGACTTGAGACAGTGCCGACGCCATGTGATTGTGACGTATACCAAAGTACAGCGAGAGCGATTCGAGAGCAGCCGGCAGATTCATTCTGCGCTCCTTCTCCAGTGCGGCCGCACAAGCTCTGATGACGACACGTGTTTCACGATTGGCTGAATCAACCGCATGACAACGATCACGTGTGTTTCGTGTTTATTCAAACACCTTCATTTCACTAATGCTCACAAATCTTTTTATTTTTATGTTTATAACAGTTGCTCTTTTCATGTAGTTATGTGTTATATAGTGTGTTTATATTTCATGTAGTTTCACAATGTTATATTGTGTTTATCAAGATAAAACTGATAAAAAAACATAGACCCCACTAGCCTGGATGCCAGCCGAACTTAGCCCCGCCCACAACATATTTTGGTCGGGAAGTTCGGTCTGGACTCGTTCCGTTGAGGAGCTATTATGCCCGAACAAAAATTGTTCGGACCAATCAAATTGTCAGGGCGGGCTTTATACGATGATGGACAGATGAGCAACGTAACGTAATCATCCACGTCACCAATGAGCGCTTGGGTTGAATTCGTTTACAACACAGATGACTGCCGCTGGAGAATTGCTATTTCACGAGTTCACACTTACAAATAAGTCAGATAGAATAAATGCATATTTGGCGTGCTGTTTGAGGAGAGGCTCCGGGCTCGGTATTCGGCCCGAACCCAAAGTGCTCCCCCCGTATTCCAGGCTGTGGAAGAACAGGCCGAGAGAGAGTGGAGGGATGCTGAAAACTGTCATGGAATGTTAGGTGAGTTGACAAAGTGAATAAATATATACTTCCTCTCATGCTGATAGTGTAGACCAGACGGTCATTGTTTGATGACAAGTTGATTGGATTGATTATTTGAACGTGCTCCTCTCGAACTTTGTTTATAAAACATTATGTGTAGATTCCGCCATCGCGTCTGTTATAGAAGATATCGACAGCGCATTCATTTTAAAAGAGGAACAGAGAACCACGATCAAGACATTTGTCGATCGGAAACATGAATGAAAAACATACATCACTTACTCCGTTGCTCTGATTGGTTATAGGTCTATCCAATTGAGTGCAGAGGCATTTTCCTTCCTGGTTCGGTTGAAACACGCCCCTTAATCAAAGCTCAATGGAGCAGTATCAGACTCACATTCTGACTAGAATCTGAGTATGACGACGTCAGGCTAAGACCCCACTACATTGATATTTAAATAGTATAGGCTGTTGAGCTTTATTCAGCAGCACACAAACTAGCCAAATATGAACAATAAAAGGATTACAATGTATAAGATTAATATTGTGTACATAAAGATATGTCTACCCCGATATGACCCCGTCCCTAAGTCTAAGCATCCCTGGGGTTCAGACAAATACAAATTCGTACGAGTGAGGTTGTATGAATTTGTACACATTAGCCACCTTTTACTCACTCGTACGAATTGGTGGTGAGATAGTGTTGATGTGTCTTGTTAAACCATTAGTCTTTGTGTATAAATAGCCCTCATGTTTCCATTGTCTCTGGTATAGGATTGTCAGTGTAACCACTGTTGGTGAATTCTGTTCATGTTTGTTTAATAGCTAAAAGTTCCAAAATTTGCTTGGTATTTTGTTATCAAGACTTTATTGCATAAATTGCATACATGTGAGCAATCAGATTGGGACCTTGTGTTTTTTACAAGTGCTTGTGTGCAATATGCATCAAACAGTCTGTGGTCAGAGACTATCCACTCCATTACACAACTACCAACAGCTTCAACCATTGATGAGGTGGATCCATGGATTCCTGCTGCTCTAATTATGACCCTACCATCTGCATGTCTCAGCAGAATTTGAGATTCATCAGACAAGGTGACATTTTTCCAATCTTCCACTATCCACTTGGGTGAACACTGTTGACATGAGTGGAACACCACATGATAACATGGATATATTCAGAATAGAACTCTTCTTATTTATGCATGCAGTATCAGGAAACATGGGCTAAGATGTGTGGGGTACGGTATTTGCAGGATATTTGGAGTATTTTTAAATCATATTAAAAAGCATGTCAAATTAATTTATGTAATATACTGTAATCTATCTTGTCCCCCAAACACTTAAAATAACCATCAACTATATGTCATTTTGCAGAATCTCACAAAGATTACATATAAAGTATTAGAAATAAATAATGACCAAATAATTAGGATTGTTTTGTTATTATGCATTTTATTTTATTTACTAATGAAATTCCCAAATGTCATTGCATTTTTTTTTTTTTTTTTTTTTTTTTTTTTTACACTTTCATGCATGCTTTAACTAAAGGAATTCTAGTACTATGAGAAGCTGGATAATGCTCCTGTTGAATAGGATATCTGTATCAAGCAGCTGGTGCAGACAGCTTGCCTCAGCTGAGCAATGGACTGTGTCACACTAATTTCATCTTGCTGTGCTCTCTGTGACATAAATGCATGCAAGTCACTTTGAGAGTAAATGTAAGTGAAAAATGTGGCACACAGAGGCTGCACACATAAGTGGATGTATCTTAGTAAATGAAAACGTTTTGCCAACGTTCCCATTATGAAATTTTGCAAACGTCCAGTTTTTTAAAAATGTTTTAAAAATGCTTTTTTCTTGGTTATGCAGATGTCCAGGGAACATTCTGTTTCATCATTTTGCAAATATTATAAGAATGTTACTTTTGAATGTTATCTGAACAATCTAAAACAATTAGTAATAATAAAAATAATACAAATTATAAAAAAAAAAATAAAAAAAAAACTTGAGTGATGACAATTATCAAGACTTAAAACAGTAGGGTACAATGGAGTGCTTTTCAAATGTGCTTTGTACTATTCCCATAGATTGCGGAAAAATATATCTGTTTGTATTGAACATTTATGGAGCAAAAAATTCTGTGTGAAAATAAATAATAATTTATTTTGTTTAATAGCCTTATAAATGTATAGGGTGGCAAGAGGCACAAAGTATTTATACAAATACTTAAGCTAAATATGTTTTTAATAACATCTAAGTTAATACTTGTTCAAAACAGTCACTTTAGCATTGTTTGCACTATTTTATTTTGATTTTGATAATTTAAATATTTATTTTCAATAAATATATTGTCATTAAAATATGCTAATATCAAAATAGATTTAAAAAATACATACAATTATTTTAAAAAGTAAAGATTCCGAAAGCATTGGAGGAGATCCCATAATAATTTAATATATATTTACAGTAGTAACATATCATTAATATAATATTTAATAAGTTTAATTATCTCTAAGATAGACACCCATCTTAATATATGATATTTACCATCTGAATCTAACCATGTCACATCAACAAATGGAAAAGTCAGTCATATATTTATTATCATGTTAATTATTGTGCCTTTCGCCCCAACAGTAACGCCTTTGACCACAAATACCATACTTTTGCATATGCATATTGTTCCGTTATTGAACAACTGTTGCTTTAATTAGCTTGAACAAAACTGAAAATCATTAACAAGACCTTTGTCTCCAAATATATTCAATAGTTTTAAAGACTACCTAAATCTACAATTGAATTGAATTGCCATTGTGTATGAAATGTGCTATATACATAAACTTGCCTTGCCTTGCCTTACAATATTTAAAATAAAAAAATGCTAAATATTAGATCAAAGTAGCGCAGAAGTTGATAATATCTTAGCATACCCAAAGGCATTTGAGCTACCTTAGACTAGTCAAGTTCCATCACCAGATTACCAGGTCTGGTCTTAAGGTCTCATATATTTTCATTTGTAAAGCAAAGACGTGAACATTTTTAATTGTTAATTTAATAATAATAATAATAATAATAATAAAAAGAAGATACATTTACTAAACAGAAGGACTGATCAGGAAATATCATTGACTGTTTTTGGTTTGTGGAGGAGAGAGCCTTGAAAACAGAAGATTTTGACATGAAAGACATTCATTTATAAAATTGCACTCCGTCTGACTGATAGACAGCTAGTGCAGGAAAGGTGAGTACAGATATGGCATCCTCAATCCTCATCAATCCAATAGAGATACACTTACTTGTCATCATCCTCATTATCGCTGAGAGAAGTCCACTGAGAGAAATTAATAGCTTCCTCAGGTCAGAAGCATAGGAAATGTAATTTCAGTCACAATGTGTTAAATCCATTGGGATATTTCTTAGGAACCTGTGCATCTGGTGGGTTTGCTGCCAAAAAGCTCTTTTTTTTATTCGTTTGTTTCATCTGACCACAGAAGCACGTCCCGTTTTAAGTTCCAGTCGTGTCTGACAACTGAATATGCTGGAGTTTTTGGATGAGCGAGGAGAATTTTTGTCATGTAGGTTTGATTTTATATATATATATATATGATGATGACACTACAGTGTTAGGACTTATCACTAAAAATGATGAGACTGCATACAGAAAGTTGAACACCTGGCAACATGGTGTAAGGAGCATAACCTAGAAGACCAAGGAAGTGATTGTGGATTTTAGGAAAAAAGGACAACTTAACCACACCACACTTTTTTATTGGAAGTGAGGAGGTACAGCGAGTTCCTAGCTTTAAGTTCCTGGGACTGACTGTTACTGAGGACCTGTCCTGGGGCATTAACACCGCCTCAGTTGTGGGAAAGGCACAGCAACGCCTCTTTACCTGAAGAAAACGGTGTAAGATATAATGGATTGCACTTTATAAACTTTTTATTGCACTTATATTGTAGGATTATCTGATGTTATTTTGTTGTTATTTATAACAATGACAAATAAAGAACAAATTCAATTAAATTTAAACCCATGTGTTTTGGAGACGGAGCAGTTTGGCGACACCGATGGTGAGCTGGAGTTAGATGGCTTACAGGGACTGACAGCAGATGAAGGAAAACCACTTCAAAACTTCTTTATGAGCCCTAATCATACATACAGTGCATGTTCACAATAACAGTTTAAATAAAAATAAATAAATAAATAAATAACTATGTTTTACATCTGATATGCACATTTAGATTTAATATGCCATTCTCATTAATGGAGTTAAGCACTTAAATTACATGAAATCATTACCAAGAAGGTACAACATTTTTATTTTTTTTTACATTCTAATAAATAGAAACATTTGTAGTAGATGCGATGCTTTTGAACACTTTTCCTGTGGCATGCTGTGTTTTAATGTTTTAACTACAGCGAGGATTGCTTAGCGCAAGATAATAGCAGAACTCATGGTCTGAGGAAATATTTTTGCGCAAATAATGATCAATAGTAAGGATCAAAAACACAGTTTTATAATTCAGACCCCTGGCGGATGAAAAATGGTGTATTGGTCCAGGGTTTGGGAAATCTCTTTGAAAGCTAATTGAAAAAGCTATAACTTTAGCCATTCCATGTTTAGTGGTGCATATTACACACTTCACCTTTAAGTAGGGGATTATATGCATAAGAAAAAGAAAGAAAAAAAAAGAAGAAAAAAAAGAAGAGAAATGCAATAACCTTCTGTAAACATTTGGGATTATCCTAATTTAATTCTTTATCTTTAACAAATGTAATTGTTATGCAGGAGATTAAATTTAGCATTTAATAAGCCTCTGAATGTCTTCTAAGACAAAAAAGGAAATCATGAAATAATGTTAAAAAATATATATATTAAAACAATAAAACCCCAGAAGCACCCCAGACTTTCATGATTCATTTTAATGGTATGTTTTAGTCATATCATCATGGTTATCAGCTGCAACTTACTCCAGTCATCTCCATAAAGACCTGCACTTGCAGAAAAATACTCGAATCTAAACCCCACAGAGGTTTTAAAGAACCATATTAATCCTCATTATCTTTATGGTGCAGTGCAACAACCTGCAGTGCTCCCCAGGTTTAGAGCGGACCAGAATTTCTTACCGCATCCAACAATTCAAAGATGTTAACCCAAGGTCAGGTAGTTCTCTGTATGAATATTCAGAGCTATGGTCTATATAACAATTGTTTTTATATTAATTACAGTGTTTGGAAAGGAAATAACTAAAAGGTAAGCTATAACAGGTACTACATTTTTCAGTGTGTGACAGTTGCTTGGCAGCAAACAAAAATGTGTTCTAAGAACATTTTTCTAATGCTCCCAATTAAGTTATAATTTATTTTTCATTTTTTCAAGGTTCTCTGAACATTCAAAATAATGTCCAGTTTTTAAAATGTTTTATGAACACTTTTTTCTTGGTTATGCAAACATTAAGTAAACATTCCATTTGTCAGTCTTCATACTGCTTTTGAATGTTCTCTGAACATTATGAAACAAGTGATAACATTTAAGAAATGTTAGACAAACATCCAACTGAAACATTGCAGAAAAAATGCTCCAATGAACAATGTGAATAATGTTTTTGTGCTAACATTTGGAGAACATTATTAAAGACCACATAACTTTGAACGAACTTTTTATTAACTGAACTCTTTGAGAGAACCTTCCTAGAATGTTAGCGAAAGTTCTGAGAATGTCCCCTGTTAGCTGGGTTATTTTATTTATTTTATTTTAATTTATTTTTTTAAGCTAATTTTTCTTAAAAGTAGCTGTCTAATGTGATAAAATGTTTTTTTTTTTTTTTTGTTTTTTTTACAATGTTGCATGTGCAGCTTTACTTTCAGGGCTCTGAACTGAAAACAAAAACAGAAAACGAACAAAATTTTAACAGGAACATAAACTACTGTAAAAAGTCGTTCAGTGCTATCGTCCATATGACTTCATTTTAAAAACTATATTTATTCCAATAAATTAATTTATTTTTCTTTCTTTGTTTTTTTGAGTTATCAATAAGTAAAAAGTGTGAATATTTTCGTAACTTAATATTTTCTATAATAAAATTAATTTCATTGGACTTCACCATAAATTGATTTTACAGAACTCATTTTAAAAGTTAATACCAGACGTAAAAAGACACGACCCGCCCACCCGCAGCAACGGAAGAACAAGCCCGGGCAAATTGTTCACTCTCGTCTGTTCCAGGAGTTTATTCGACCAGGGTTTTCCACGGAGCCGGATCATTTATACTTCACGTACCCCATGTAAGTAACTCTTTGTATTTTTAAAAGTTTGATTTTACCCTAATTAACGTGTTTGTGTTGTGCAATCTGCAAAAGCATAATGTTACGTTAGCTCTGTTTCTTACAAACTTTTGCAACCCGCCAAATTTGAATGTGCTCTATCCATAGACTGTGTGTGCCTACATGTGTGTGCAATGTATAAGTTATGTTGTCTTTGTGTGATAGTTTAATGTTTCAGAGGTGTTTCTAACTTCAAAAACATTGTCGTTGCTTCGACATAGTTTAGGAGTGGACGTAAGTTACAGACACACACGAAGCCACAGCTAACTTAACGTTAGCTGAGTGATTATCAATTAGTCCAAAGCTGTTTAATTATGGTAAAGCATAGTTAAGGCAAATATACGGCAGTTCATCTTTCACAAATGTGTACGCTCACAATGTACTCTATGCATAGGCCTAACTCATAACCCAAATTTCATATTTCTATTGCTCTGTAATTATTGGGTGCAGATGTCTAACTCTTGATATATTTATATTTTGTTAATGCATTTTAAAACCATTTGTTTAAGTGAAAATATTTTTTTTGACTAATTTATTTGTATTAACATCCCTCCTCCCAATATTGTAATTAGTTATGCCTGTGGGTGCTGTATGATGATATCATTACAAAAAATTCAGTGGGGTTTTTACACGAGGTTTCAGATTATTTTCTAAGATAAGTTCTGCGAGGAACTAAAGTTAATCATTCTTGTTTTGTTCAGCAGGATAATCTTCACTTGTATTTTAAGTGTATTTTTTAAAGGGCTTTCATCACACTTGTATTCAAAAGGCTAACTAACTTTTTTTTTTCTCTCCCCAGATGGGATGGCCCTGTAAATTGTGCAGCACTGTGGTACAAGGAAAGAGTGACATTTTAAAGCATTGTATACTGCATCAGGGGACCTTTGGACACGGCCATGCCTTGCCTTGTATTCATATAGATTGGCCATGTTCTTTTAAATCCTGGAGTACCTTCCACTCTCGCCTCTCAAGATACCACCCAGAAGCTAAATCCCTTAATTCACCACAAGTAAGTCTTTCATTTACGAAGAGGATTTTTTTGAACACATATTTGTTTTCCATCAACAAATGAGATTGTTTGTCTTAAATACTTCATTTTTATCTCAAAGGGGGCTGCAGAGACCACTGTTCATGAGGACCTGAAAAAGAAGAATATGAGCATCTATGTCTGCCGTGAGCCAGATGCAGTAGGAATCATCATTGAGGGAATACCAGTCCTTACCAATCTTGGAAATCTGGCCAAAGCATGCTGCTTGGGTTGACATATGCACTTAATCTCGAGTATCCATCCAAGGTTTCAAAAACATTTGAGGTGTTTCAAAGACTTTTCATGGGACTTGACACACTGTGCCCAAAACCAAGCCCCAAGTTCATGACTCTGAAAAACAAGCTCCTTGCCTAGGCACTCAGACATGACTGTCACTCTGCACTTGTAAACAGCTGTTTTCTTTGTCTGTTAACATTGAATTTTTCAGGATGTCATAATGGTTTGTCCTTGTCATGTTTTATACTATGCTGCAGGTCATACTTTCTGGTGTGAAAAAAGTTTATATTTTATACACACAAAATAGCCCTGCTGTGAAGCTGCACTTTAAAAACTGGTCAGTTAGTGGGATCAGTGAGATGTTTAACTAAAGATGTTTAAAAATATTTACACACGCTGTAAAGGTATTATGCTAAGCTGTACTTTTTAAGTTGAGGAGATGATCATGCTTGTGAACTGTAATGTAAGTGTTAAAATGTTTCAATATTATGTACACACTGTACTGTAAATGTGTTTTACTAACCAGCAGTTTATAAGCTGCAATGATTTAATAAATGTTGGAAATTGACATAGTAGCACCTAATTATTTGAAGCCGTTCCAAAACAAAGAAATGGTCAAAATGAATAAATCAGAAGACATTAACTAGTATTTTTTCATTTAAATGTTACCTATTTTAATTAAGTCTAATGTGTATAATATGCTGATATGTTTTACATTGATTGTACTCAATTTATTGGCTTTTTCTGAAAATGCTACTTAATATTTTTGCATACATTGAAATGCACATTATTAAGTTGTCCTTACTCAAAATATCAGTTAGTTCACTAAACTTGCAAAAAGTAGTTGGAAAATGTTGCCTTAATTTTTTTGAGTTGAATCTAAGTAACAGTTTTTCCAGTGAAAACCAAATCACGTTTAAACATTCTGAACAGAAACACTTATTTGAAATTACCATTAACCGGTTAATAACATTATTTTATAATTTTGTTTAAGATTTTAATTTGGCAGTCAACCAATCAGGAATTCAAATAGTACGGCTTATGCAAATTGACATTGCGCGTGTGAAATTCTGACGCTCAGTTGTCAAGTCATCCGATGTAAGTCGCAAGGCAATGTGCTAGCGTTAGCTGGATTGCTGGAGTTTAGCCGAGGCAGATGAAATCCAATGTCAATTACTTTTCAGTTTTATTCTTTGCTGTTTTTAAATATTTTTTGGAATAGTTTTGTATTTTATGTTATTTCTATGCCTGTACAGCACTTTGGGGCAGTAGTGACTGCTTGTAAATGTGCTTTATAAATAAACTTTGACCTTGACCTTGACTTTTGAACAGACATAGTTTCTGATCATAAAATCTATACTTTTACAGACTGATCCACCATTATTTGAGTTAACCCTGACTTTTAACAACTATAAGGTTTGTTGTTTTGGATGTCAGTTAAGTCGACTTTCGCGGCCAGAATACTGTGAGCTGCAATGAGGGCCAGGTTTTATGTTTATTAAAGTGGTAGCTTTGAATAAAGGTGAACTACTTTAAATTATTTTGCAGTAGCTACCACAACGGTGCTCAAAAATCATCTTGTTCTCTATACAGCTGCCATTCTGAACATCTAAGACGCCTAATTTCCAAGGACTGCTTGAATAAACAATAATTAACATTTATGGAAATCAGAGAAATTGACTGGCGTGTAACTTATGCAAACAACGCGAGTAACCTTGCAGCTATGGGATCCAAGGTTGTGAAAACGGTCGGTTTCATGTGTTTTACAGCAGTGCTACCGAAAACATCAATGTTATTGAATAAAGTGGACTCAGTATGATACACAATGTCCTTTTTGGATTTCGAATGGGTATTAGCAGAAAAGAAATGTCCAGCTGATATTACTTTATGATCAGATGATTCATATGTTCTCAGCCTGGTTTAGTTTTGTATTGTTCATTGTTGTTGTGCTTTAAAACCTGAAAATTAACTTTCAGTGTGGCTTAGTGGTATCATGGCACATAGCAGCTGTGTATGACCTCAATAAAACAAGATCCATGGTAACGTGAGCAGAATTTCCTGCATGCTCCCAGTGCCAACAGATGTTTGATGTACTGGAATCCATTTTTCAAATTAGAAGCTCTCCTCATCACATAATTAGCTGGGAGAGCATGCCAGGTCAATATCACAGTAGTGGAGTGAAAGTCCATCTCATTTGCCTCACCGGTTATATGGCTTTTTGGCAAGCATGCAGAATTTTTCTTTGCTAGACTGGTTCTTTTGACCAGTTTTAAGTATTTAAAAATCTTTTGTGATTTATTTATGGCCAATAAATATGAATTGAAGTACTTGTAATATATTTGTC